>NC_047109.1:103280858-103550858 GCF_902500255.1 Thalassophryne amazonica
GTGGATAACTGGCTTCCTCACTCAAACAAACTGCTTGATAATAGAATAATCTCTATTTAATTAGTGGTCTAACAGTCTCCCATCTCAGCAGCCCAAAGCGTGCACTCACACACATGCACAGACATCACACACATACACATTCGCTCGCCATCCTTTTCTCTCTCCCAGCTTTAATGCATCCAGACAGCGGTAATGTTGATGATGGCAGTGGATGCTGATTGCTCCTCTTTGCTTTCCTCTTATTCCTTCTCTGCTATTAATCATCAGCAGGGTGTGAGAGAGAGAGAGAAAATAGGAGAGCTCTGCAGACTTTTGTCAGTCAGCCGCACCGGAGTGAGTAATTAACTGGCATTAACTCATTAAACTATCCCAGATGTGGTCATGTATATCTGAGCGGAGGAGAGACACAGATGAGAAAAGAGAGAAAGAAAGACAATGAGAGGAGTGAGAGAGAAAGAGAGAGAGAGGCCTTGTTACGACTCACTGACAGCAGAAGGGATCAGTGATTATGAAAATGTACTATATTATGTGGTGTGTATCTTTGTAATCTATGTGTTCCTAAATTGTGTACACATGCTGGTAGTGTGTGTGTGTGTGTGTGTGTGTGTGTGTGTGTGTGTGTGTGTGTGTGTGTGTGTGTGTGTGTGTGTGTGTGTGTGTGTGTGTGTGTGTGTGTGCGTGTGTGTGTGTGTGTGTCCGAGATCACCGTGGGAAATCCAAATCCTCACAGTCTAAATCATCCCGACTCCCAGTCAGCAATGATTTATTCACTATTTCAGGTTAAGATTTATTACTGATGTGCCCACGTTTAATTACTCAATTCCACCCTAATGAAACAAAAGTACTGACACAAATTTTATGGATTCATTTGTAGCTTGATTAACTTCATTATTGAACTAGAAGGGCACTCAGAGAGTACATAAGAGCTGGTGTAACAATGTCCATCCATTATTATAGCCATCAACTGAGGAGGGCGGTCAGAATTTATGACTGATCACAACACTGTAGAGTCCAAAGACGTGCAGGGAAGGTGAATTGGTGACTTTAAAGCCACTATGTTGTAGGTGTTATTAATATTAAATGCAAACTCAAATATGATATATGAAATGATAGAGATATATATAAACTAGAAGCACTCGGAGAGCGCAAACCTCCACCAAGGCCATAGGGTCACTGACATCACATGGAATACCCTCTGGCAAAGAGACTTATTCCACATCGTTTCATGCATTTACCATCATGTTTCAGATTCGGTGGTTAACCCTCTGGGGTCCGAGGGCATTTTTTGGACAGTTCACTCGCCTGGCATGAATTTTTTATTATTGCTGTTAACAGCTCTCCCTGCATCCCACACTCAAGTTTTATGTCTCTTTTTTAGGACAACCTATACTTTCAAAATATATATGCTATAGTTGTGTTTTATAATTGTAATAAAGGTTTACAATCAGAAATAAGAAAGGAAAAAGTAAAGCGGAAAATAATTTTCCACACACATTTATTCAAAACACACACAGCAAACTATAATAAACTAGTAACACATCACTCCTAAAAACAATATTTGCTGTGTCAGGTGAGGCAAATCTGCCCTATGATTGAATTTTGGAAAACCATGTGACGGTGAACCAATTCCGATTTGGACACTCACATTGCTCACATCATCACACAGCTTCTATGAGGAGTACAAAGATGGTGGACAGGGTCAATACTTTTTTTTTTTTTGCTGAAAAGTTATGTTTCTATCTCATATAATTAAAAAGTTATTTCTAATTTAGTAAAGCTTGGTCTCAGCCATCGTATACGACGACGTCGGCCCAAGAGGGTTAAACTCTTAGATCATCAGCAAATGTATTTATAAAGAGAAACTGCATGAACTACACAAGTTTTTTTTCTAATAACAAGTTTATTCAATGAGGAGAAACAAATGCTAAATTATTGCTGTGTCATGAAGTTAGATGCAAAAATGTTGAAATTGGCCCTATCCTGCAATGATAAAGAATCCTTAAAAAAATTACTGGATCCGGATCGTGTTCCAGATCATTACCAACATTTAATGACTTCTAAGTTAGGCCAAGATACACCCCTGGTAAAAATTTCATTGAAATCCGTTGAGGATTTTTTGAGTAATACTGCTAACAAACCAACCAACAAACAAACAAACGGACGTGACTGAAAACATTACCTCCTTGGCGGAGGTAAAAAAAAAAAAATACAACTAAGTAACTACTTTAATTATTTCTGTAAAATGTGTTGTTTTTGGGGGGGCAGCATGGTGGCTTAGTGGTTAGCACTGTTGTCTCAGAGCAAGAAGGTCTTTGTTGGGAAGGTGTCGTAGCACGGACCCACAACAGGGGGTGCAAATGAACGGACAATGAGTAAGCCAAAAAGTAACAATTTAATGTTGTGATAATACACAACGAAATGTACAGTAATTGTCACAGTCAATAAACACCAGGTGACATGTGGGCAGGCTCGAAGATAGAAGACCCCCGACGAGAGAGAAGCCGCGCCCCACACGGCTTCCACCACCAACGGTCTGAAGAACACCGGAGCCGCCAAGTCCCGAGTCCCCAGGTGGCCTCTGTCTTCGGCTGTCGACCCTGGTACTGCTGGCAGAAAGCAGAGATATGATGTGTGAGTGTGAGTCCGCACACTCAGTAATCCACAGTCCAAACACAGTTAGGAGGGAGCTCCTCCACCTCCAATCACACACACTCGTGCAGCTCCTGGTCAACCACTTATCTGAGTTGGGGTGTGAGGCGAAGCCGTCACTGTCACACCAAACGCCAATCCTCCAGATAAGGAAACACTCCAGGAAAACGGCTGCAATAGAAGTGCAGGTTAAACACACACAGTGTCAGTCACCAGAGAAATTACCTTGTTACTGGTAGTCGATTTCTCGGCGAGGAGGTGGAGTTGCAGTCCGGCTTTTATGGTGGTGATGATGAACGAGTGACAGCTGGTGCAGGGGATGAATGACAGCTGTCACTTCTTCTAGGTCTGGCGCCCTCTCGTGCTTGGAGCCCGCACTCCAAGCAGGGCGCCCTCTGGTGGTGGTGGGCCAGCAGTACCTCCTCTTCAGCGGCCCACACAACAGTCTTGGGATTAATTCCCACCTGTGACCTTTCTGTATAGAGTTTGAGTGGGTTCCCTCCAGGTTCTCTGTCTTACTTCCCCATCCAAAATACACGCAGGTTAGATGGACTGGAATCTTTAAATTGTGTGTGAATGTGAGTGTTCTTTCTTTTGGTTATCAACATAATTGCTATTACAATAGTTTATAATATAAATTGCTAGAGCCCGACCAATATGGATTTTTTGAGGCCGATGCCGATAACGATATATGGATGAAAAAAATGCTGATAATCGATAATTCGGCTGATTTGCCAATAGCCGATAAATCAGCCGATATTATTTTTTTTTTTTTTAATGAATAAAATGTTCTTTTTTGGACCCTTAACAAAAAAGGTATGAGCTAAAACCTGAAGCTTTGTCCTCATATTGATTAACTTTATAACAGAGAAGAATTTTCAAGTTCAAAAAATGCAATTGGAGCAGTTAGGGGGCTATTCAAACGGGCCAACTAGTAAGATATCACTCCTGAAAACGATCTTTGCCATATCACGTGAGGTAAATCTGCCCTACGATTGGATTTTGGAAAACCATGTGACAGAGAACCAGTTCCGATTGGACACTCACATTGCGCACGTCATCACACATCTATGAGGAATACCAAGATGGCCGACAGTGGATCGAAAGTCCGCGGAGTTAACTTTTCAGCAAAAAAGTAAGTCTATCTCATATCATTAAAAAGTTATTTACAATTTAGTAAAGCTTGGTCCCAGCCATCGTATACGATGGCGTCGGCCCCAGAGGGTTAATGGCAAACGGCAGTAATTCCCAGAACCCTTCCAGACAACCAGTTAATCTGAATGCTTCAACCTCTTAGCAGTAAACAAAAGTTTTTCATGCTAGAAATAAGGTCTACACAACGTGGGCTTAATAAAAAGCGTGACCAACGCAATGAAGCACATTTGACACATTACTACATAAACTGAGTTAATCAGAGGTGAACTGAAACGGGAGAAATGTGGGGTGAATGTAATTGCAAAGTTATTACAAACATCCTTACAAACTTACTTGTATGCTTTTGTCAGCCGATCAGTACAGTGTGACGGCGAACTACAGGGGCCGGTGATGAACACATTTAAGCAGGGGTGTAAGCAGCTCTCAGTTGAATGGAGTCAGACCTCCATCTACTGGACAAACGGTGCAATGACATTTTACATTGCCGACACAAACATTATTTCAGTAACTGTTCTGTTTATCTATATCTATATCTATCTATATATATGACCGATCTTTTAAAGCTGTAGCGCCTCGTCTCTGGAACAAACTCCCTCTGTCCCTGCGATCCCTGGACTCTGTTGAGATGTTCAAAAAGCAACTAAAGACTCTACTTTTTAAACAGGCTTTTCATGGCCAATAATCTTTTAGTACTGAGTGTTTTACTGTATATTTTTATTGTTTTACCTTGTAAAGCGCTTTGTGACCCCTGTCTGTGAAAAGCGCTATATAAATAAAGTTTACTTACTTACTTACTTTATGAGAAATTATTGGCATTCTATCGGCAAAATTTTGGCCGATAGTGAGTACTTTGAAAAGGACTTACATCGGCTGATAATATCGGCCGGCCGATATATCGGTCGGGCTCTATAAATTGCACATTTTTTCTTTATTAAGACCTCTTTTAATTCTGGATTTTTGTGCTTTGTGCCCTTATTAATGTTAGCATTTGTTTGTTTTTTTAGTTTATTTTGTTTTGTGTGTCTGGGAGGGATGGTGGATAAGCGGTTAACGGGTTTGTTCCCAGTGCTGAAGGTTCCCGGTTCAAGTCCACCTATGCCCATTTTCTATATAATGTGGAGTTGCATCAGGAAAAGCATGTCGTGTAAAACTTGTCAATCAACATTCAGATCTGCTGTGGCAACCCAGAGTGCAACAAGGGAAAAACTGAAGGGACTTACCAATTTAGTTTTGTGCACTGATTTGTCATTTGTACTCCGGAAAATACTGTAATCAGTTTTGGTGCATCTCTTCGTCAGTGCAAATATTTAACCTTTGTGATTTTTAATGCATGTTTTCATTCCTGTGTTGCGTTGTTATGTTTATCCACAGTATGAACTATTAAAAGAAAACATGCTTTTCGTTTAACATCCCATAAATGCAGCACTTATTTTTAATGGCACGCATTTTCTGCACTGTCAACTACTCAGTGTTAAAGTGAATGAATTGAAATGACTCACATTAACATTACAAATCTAACAACTGGTTGTTAGGGAAGTTAAAATATGTAAAACGTGCTGGTGTAAGCGAAGGAGCACCTTTGAAATGTGAGATGGTTGTTTGATAAATTGTCTTTCACAGCAAGTGCCTGGGAGGTTATTTCTTGTTTTTTGTTTTTTTTTTTCCCATTTTTATTTTTATTTTTTCCCCTTTTGTCTGCATAGATTTAAATGCGCAATTCACAGTATGCATGCTGTGCATATACATGTATGAGTGTGCAAATATAAATGATTTTCCACTGGTGATGGGTAACCTTGGTGTTGGTGCCATGACTGTTATTGGGCAAAAGTCTCAACAACTGGAAGTAAAAACTAACACATGATGCAAACACATTAATATTACTGCACTTGATGAGGCAGTTTCATCTTAATTTGCAATATTTACCAGAATAATTTCTCATGATTGCATTCATTACCTGATCACAACCTTGTGGCTGAGAGATGTAAGAACTAAATATATAATCAAGGTCATTAAACACAAGGAAAATAATCATCTTGGATGTGCAATAACACGCTCAATTTTAGGCCGGCATTCGGAAAAATAAAGTAACACAAAGCCGTGCAACATTATTAATTTTTCTGTCTGATAGCTGCTCCACATTCTCTTCATTTACATTTATCCAGCATCAGGCAGTGAAAGAGTGACAGCCAGAGATACAGACAGGAGGAGGAGGGCGGGTCATCTAAAGTGATGCATGGCTGACAAACCAGGAGTGATAAAAGTAATCACTCTTGATGCCATCTTTGGAGTTGATCCGTGTGTGTGTGTATGTGTGTGTCTCTATATCCTTGCATAAATTGTGCATACTGTCATGCAGTTTTATTTGTTTTTTCTTTCATTTTTATGTGTTGCTTCCATGTGGTCATGGTTATATGGGGTTGATGTGTATGCCATCTTTGGAGTACTCGGTCCTCGTATGTGCTTGTGCATGATGTGTAATGCAGGCCTGCTTTAGCATGTGTTTGCATTCTTGCATGCAGCACTGTATAAATTCTGCATGCTTTGGTGCAGTTTTTTATGTTTCATTTCATTTTTCATTTCATTTATTTATTTAAAAGGGACAACACATATTAATGAACACAAAACACATATGTCAGATTATAGCTATGGGCTAATTTCCATCTGTAATCCCTGACAGACTGTAAGAATTAAACAATTTACAGTAAAAACACACAAACATCACAGGAGCTTACAATACAACAACAGACTACATTACATAGGGGTCACTAACTACTACAACCCCTGGCAAAAATTATGGAATCACCGGCCTCGGAGGATGTTCATTCAGTTGTTTAATTTTGTAGAAAAAAAGCAGATCACAGATATGACACAAAACTAAAGTCATTTCAAATGGCAACTTTCTGGCTTTAAGAAACACTATAAGAAATCAAGAAAAAAGATTGGCAGTCAGTAACTGTTACTTTTTTAGACCAAGCAGAGGAAAAAAATATGGAATCACTCAATTCTGAGGAAAAAATTATGGAATCACCCTGTAAATTTTCATCCCCAAAACTAACACCTGCATCAAATCACATCTGCTCGTTGACATTGACCCTGTGCCATGACATTGACCCTATGTGTCTTTTTGCAAGGAATGTTTTCACAGTTTTTGCTCTATGGCAAGATGCATTATCATCTTGAAAAATGATTTCATCATCCCCAAACATCCTTTCAATTGTCCAAAATATCAACGTAAACTTGTGCATTTATTGATGATGTAATGACAGCCATCTCCCCAGTGCCTTTACCTGACATGCAGCCCCATATCATCAATGACTGTGGAAATTTACATGTTCTCTTCAGGCAGTCATCTTTATCAATCCCATTGGAATGGCACCAAACAAAAGTTCCAGCATCATCACCTTGCCCAATGCAGATTCGAGATTCATCACTGAATATGACTTACATCCAGTCATCCACAGTCCACGATTGCTTTTCCTTAGCCCATTGTAACCTTGTTTTTTTCTGTTTAGGTGTTAATGATGGCTTTCGTTTAGCTTTTCTGTATGTAAATCCCATTTCCTTTAGGCGGTTTCTTACAGTTCGGTGACAGACGTTGACTCCAGTTTCCTCCCATTCGTTCCTCATTTGTTTTGTTGTGCATTTTTCAATTTTTGAGACATATTGCTTTAAGTTTCCTGTCTTGACGCTTTGATGTCTTCCTTGGTCTACCAGTATGTTTGCCTTTAACAACCTTCCCATGTTGTTTGTATTTGGTCCAGAGTTTAGACACAGCTGACTGTGAACAACCAACATCTTTTGCAACATTGTGTGATGATTTACCCTCTTTTAAAAGTTTGATAATCCTCTCCTTTGTTTCAATTGACATCTCTCGTGTTGGAGCCATGATTCATGTCAGTCCACTTGGTGCAACAGCTCTCCAAGGTGTGATCACTCCTTTTTAGATGCAGACTAACGAGCAGATCTGATTTGATGCAGGTGTTAGTTTTGGGGATGAAAATTTACAGGGTGATTCCATTTGAAATGACTTTAGTTTTGTGTCATGTCTGTGATCTGCTTTTTTTCTACAAAATTAAACAACTGAATGAACATCCTCTGAGGCCGGTGATTCCATAATTTTTGCCAGGGGTTGTACAACAAGACACAGACTAGACAAAAGACAGGGAACAAAAGGACACTGACATGATCTGACACAAACTCAGTCAAAGGAGGACACAGTTAAAAAAACAAAAACAAAAAAACTACATGTACAATTCAATTGGAATAAGTTAATTAAAATTGCAAGCTTAATTTCATACATTTATATATTTTAAATCCATAACTTTAAGAACAATAACTTATAAAGTGCTGTAGTGCATTGCACATTCCCTGCAGTGCTCATGCTTACGTTGGCCGTGTGTCTGAGAGTGTGTGCATGAAATATAACGTATATGTGCTTGAGCTTGTGCTTGCACATATGAGTGTCTGCATTCTTGCATGCAGTACTGCATAAATTATGCATTGTTCCACATAGTTTCTTTTTCATTTTGCATGTGTTGCTTGTATGTGCTTGTGCTTATTGTTGGGCCTGTGTGTGTATGAGAGTGTATGTGCATGTATGATGTGTAAAGTGTTCCTGCTCAGGCTTGTTCTTGCACATGTGTGTGCATGCATACTGTTTGTATATCTGATGACATTTTATTAAAGTGTCATTTGGAGACACTTCACAGAGTCTGGCCCGAGCCACCTGATAGATTGTAATCTGGGACTAAATTGCTACTTTCTGAGCTGTAATCACAATGTGTGTGCACGTGCATGCATGTGTGTGAACCTCATCATTGTCTTGCAAGTGTCTGCTTTGACTGTAATAAATTAAACTACCTTTCTGATTTTCTTCTCACAATTCAACTTTCCCTAGTCAACCTACACCTCCCATTTTCATACATGACATACTAAATTTGTCACTCTTGCTTACATGGTGTTATGATTTTGCACAAGGATGTAAATTAAACATATTTTTTTAATTTCATTTTTGATTTAGGATTTCAAAGGACCTGTGCAGGCCAATATGTTAAAATAACTACAATGTGGGGCGTATCTGCAGACTGAGTTTTATTTAGGTGACAAAATATACCAGCACAGACCAGGGGACTGGTTGCAAAGAGGGTGAATTAAGACAGAAATTACACAAGTGTTTTGTGGGCAAAACAAAATCCAGTCAAAGTGGCACCTGCAATCACATTTAGGCCAGAGTGTGGCATGTCCCAGCTCGTCGGTACACATTACACACTGGGAAGTGAGAGGTTTTCTGGCTAGGGAACAATTTTATGCATGTATGGGTCAGATATGTTAATTATCCATCCATCTATTTTTTTTATACCCACTTACTCCAACTAAGGGTCACGTGAGATACGTATATCAGTTAATATTGTACAAAGGTTATGTCAGACCTCCTCTTAGTCACCTTATTTGGAGAGAGATAAACAGCTGTTAGAAAAAATTTCAGAGGTGAGAACCTAAATTGGTACCTGAATTACAGCATATGTCATATGAGGAAAGGTGAATGAATTTAGGGTTAACACCTCTGACAAGCAGAATAGTTAGGCAGGACATCACTGATATGTACAAATTAATGTATGATTTTGAATCAGTTAATTAGAGCATTTTCTTTGAGAAAAGAAGGTACCGTGGATTTAGATGAGATGAATTGTCTGAAGTAAACAGAGCCATATACAGTAGTGTTCAGAATAATAGTAGTGTTATGTGACTAAAAAGATTAATCCAGGTTTTGAGTATATTTCTTATTGTTACATGGGAAACAAGGTACCGGTAGATTCAGTAGATTCTCACAAATCCAACAAGACCAAGCATTCATGATATGCACACTCTTAAGGCTATGAAATTGGGCTATTAGTAAAAATAGTACAAAAGGGGGTGTTCACAATAATAGAAGTGTGGCATTCAGTCAGTGAGGTCGTCACAAGAAATAGAATTGTTTATGGAATAGTCTTCCTGATCATACTGTCTGCTCACCAAATGTTAATACTTTTAGAATTAATTATGATGCTTATTACAACACCACCAGTTGACACAATCTGTTGTTTTTATTGTTTTGTTTTATTTGTATGATGTGCGCTTTTTATACTTTATATGTTTGTTTTCAGGGTGGAAAGTTCTCCGTTCAAAACCCATCCGAGCCTATTCTCCGTGTAATATGGATTTGCGTCAGGAAGGACATCTGGCATGAAACCTGTGCCAAATCAACATATACAAATCTGCTGTCGCAACCCCAAGTGAAAAGAAGGGAGAAACTGAAGGTACTTACACTAATATAATATTTATGTATTATGTGACATGATTATGTGTTTTATAGAAAAAGGATGAACTTTTGCACAGACATTGTTTGCTATATAATAAAAAAATATTGATATCATGCAATTCTCAAATTTTCTGTGAATAATAATAATAATAATAATAATAATAATGACATTGACATTAACCCTGAGGTGTCCGAGGGCAGACAGTTCACTCGCCTGGCATAAATGTTTTATTATTACTGTTGACAGCTCTCCCTGCATCCCACAATCAAGTTTTATGTCTTTTTTTTTTCAGGACAACCTGTGCTTTCAGAATATATATGCTTTTGTTATGTTTTATAAGTGTAATAAAGGTTTACAATCAAAAATAAGAAAGAAAAAAGTAAAGCAAAATATAATTTTCAAGACACATTTATTCAAAACACACAGGAGACTATAATAAACAACAGTTTTGACACTTTATAAAGGTAATTTGAGGTCTTGTGTGAAAGACTGTTCAACAAAAAAGGTCAAACAATAAACACAAATGCACATTTTGAACAATATATACAAAATGGTCTATGCATTTTGTTGTCCACTGATATGGTAAACAGTGCTTTATGCAGAGAAAGCAACAGAGTTATCCAGTAACATTCACATGCAAACTAGTGGAGCAATCCTCATAGTTACACACTCTTTGTTTGAGCGCATGAGATCGTCATCAGAGGGCGCTCCATCTGCTTTCACTGATCGCTGTGCTTAATGGCGCAGGGCTCACTGGATGTACTCATTGGAGCACCCAGGGGGCTATTCAAATGGGCCAACTAGTAATATATCACTCCTGAAAACAATCTTTGGCTTTTCATGTGAGGTAAATCTGCCCTACGATTGGATTTTGGAAAACCATGTGATGGTGAACCAATTCCGATTGGACACTCACATTGCGCACATAATCACACAGCTTCTATGAGGAGTACAAAGATGGCCGATGGCTAGCTCGAAAGTCAGCGGAGTTAACTTTTCAGCAAAAAAAATGTACGTTTCTATCTCATTATTAACAAGTTATTTATAATTTAGTAAAGCTTGGTCTTAGCCGTCATATATGACGGCGTCAGCCCCAGAGGATTAATAATAGCAGGGAGAGAAGCTCAATTATTCCAGAGGGACTCAGAGTAGAGCCGCTATTTCTTTACATTGAGAGGAGCCAGTTGAGGTGGTTCGGGCATGTTGTGAGGATGCTCCATGGTCGTCTTCCTTAGGACGTTGTCCAGGCACGTTAAACCGTGAGGAGGCCCCGGTTTGACGGGGAACACGCTGGAGAAATAATATTTCACAGCTGTCTTGGAAATGCCTTGGGATACCTCAGGAAGAGTTACAGGGGTCGGCAGAGGATAGGGAAGTGTGGGATGAGCTGCTTGCTTCCCTGCCATCGTGACCCAGACCTGATAAGCTGCTGAAAATGAATTAATAATAATGGCAAAATCCAAGAAGGCCACCATGCTGTTCAAGAATATGTCCAAAATGCTCTGTCCATGTGACTGTATTTCATACAGACACACATGAAGTGTCATGTATATGTAATGCATAAATTTCACATATGTGCCCCACTAAGGGGAGTTTAAGCAGCGAATAGGTTTTGCAGCAGCACACACATGCAACTACTATAATGTGCACACATGGATGAATATGATTGGATGCTGTGAGTCAGATGACCTTTGTATCATCCAAAACTGATAGAGAACGATCAACGAAATGAGCTGATAATCTGCGACTTCAGCAGTTTGACCATCTAAGGCACATTTTGGAGAGTAACTCTTTCTCATATCATCAGATTTATCATACGAGACTCATCAAAGGAGGTGATCAGTCACAGTACTTTCCAAAAAAACCCCAATCCTTTGATGTGACAGCGTTGACAGCGTTGTCTGGCAACACAAAGCCTTGTTGAACTGTGACTCCAAACTGCTCGCTATCTCTGCTCGGCTCCCATCACCTGACTATTTTAAGATACTACGGAAGGGCGAGGATGTGCACACGCGTAGACGCACGCGTATGCACGTGCATACGCAGGACAATTAAAAGCATTTTCCACCTGAGAAACTCACACACAGACATGCACACTGTCTCCACACATCTCTTGCCCTTTAGCAAACTGCACGATGACAAGAACTATCTTTCCTTTTAACCTTCTTGCCCCGCTCTTATGTGGTTATCACTTCCCTCTCAGACTTCACCCTGATTATGTCTCTTCACAGCTCGGGCACTAGTCTGAGCAGGGTGTCGGCTAAAGGAAAGGAACGTACTGAACCATACGTCATGTTGTATTTCTGAGGACTGACGCACGCCAGCTTAGATCACAAGCTGGGAAAAAAGGTAGTTGTTCAGGAATTAAAAGTGGGACTTTAAATGGGCACTAATGTCTGCTATTAGTAATTTAATAAATTGAGATCTACATATAGTTGGACATTTGTATTAATTATTTTGTGACAATTAAATGTCTGTGAATGTAGAAAACACACTGTTAAAAATTCAGTTAGGCCTGAGATGTATTGTTTTAGAAGTCGGTTACATACGTCACAAATAGGAGTTGGAGGTGTGGCAAGCAACAGCTCTTTCCTATTTAAAGCAACAGGCACAGGAAAAAGGTATTTGTGACCAATGACAAATCTCCAAATCTTATTGTTTGTGCTCAGCCTTTATTACTAAAATTAGTAATAAAACTTAGAAAATGTAATGCACAATCATTCATACATATTTGTCTGTATTTTTCAGCTAAATCTGTACATAAACCACATATTATTTTGCCAAGAGACTGTGATGACGTTGCCAACAACAAAACTGCAGTTGGATAAAAAAGTTGCCTTATACTTATTATTTATTATTATTATTATTATTATTATTATTATTATTATTATTATTATTATTATTATTATTAATCTGAACCTAACCCTAACAATAAACCTTACATGCATTTCTGAACACAATGTGAAATGCATGTTGCACATGCACATAGACATTCATCGAAATATGCGCAAAATATCCTGCTAAACTTTTAAGATATCATATGAAGCACATCATGAAAATATGGTGCTGTACCATATGCCAAAAAAAAAAAGTAAGTGGTTAAAATTAATGCTGTCACTGGACTTAAACTACAACAAAATAGCAGATGAAACTGCACAATGTTTAACAAGAATAAATGCATATGAGTTTCAGCACACAACAAACCCACATAACATGATAATAGTTTCTTTAGCAACAGATTAGTACCCAGGGACAGATGAGGTCACATGTGCCATTGATTAATTAATTTTCTCTTGATTATCCAGTCAGGATCATCATGGCAGCAGATGAAGCAGCTCTTCCCACACTTCCCTATCCTCGGCAGAGTAGTCTAAATCTTTCTAAGGCATCCCGAAGCATTCCAAAGCCAGCTGAGAAATATAACACTGGTCAACTTTTTTTTTTTTTCTTTTTTCTTGCATGGACTTTGAGAACTGATTTAGTGAAATTTTGGACTGCTGAATCTGACCTCAGAGTTCCTTGATCACATCACATCACTTTTTTTTTTGCAATATTTATGTTCCATATGCAAAATTTGCTAAGTCACTCATGAGTTTGATGCCACTAATCATTTACAAAGCCAGCTTCAAAAGCATAGTTTTTAAACCAGGTTCAGGAAATGTGAACAAGATCTGTAATATGGTTTATGGCACCAAAGAGGTGTGTGAGACTGCAGCTTTTGTTTCAATGCTTGATACAAGAAATACATTTTCATATCTCAAAAACATGATGTGATTGGCAAAAACTAATAACAGATTCAGATTCAGCGCCCGCAAATTACCCAAAATCCGTTGAAAAACTCCATACCAGAAAAATTGTGCTGACCAGTGTAATCCTTCCCAGTTGGAAGTTCATGAAAGACCTCCCAAGGGAGACAACCAGGCTACATTCTTACCAGATACCTGACCCTCCTCAGTTGGCTCCTTTCGATTTGAAGAGGCAGCAGCTCTACTCTGTCTCTCCCGGATATTTGAGTTTCTCACCCTGTCTCTAAGGGCTCGGCCCCACTGGGAAGAGGATTAATTAATTGCACATGAATTGAGTATACAGATGTTGGGCATTCGTTGTCGTCCGCCACAAAATTGGCCACAAATGACAAATTACTCAGTATGGCTTATGGATATATTAATAATGTATAGCGAATATATGACGAACAATCATGGCTATATCACGCATGTATTGAGAAACCGGATTGGATGCATTGCGATTATCACGGACATATTACAGATGTATTGAGAATGCATCGCGCACATGTTGCAGCAACAGCGGTTGTATTGCGCATGCTTGGCATCTGCATTGTGGTTATAAAAGAAGCTCACTCGGGCCTGTTGGCATCACTGTTCACACCAGCACCACAGCCTCTGGAGCAATTGCTTGACTTGGACAAGTTGATTGGTATGTCGTTGGATGGCAGCAACAATCACACTATGTACTTGGGGATCCATAATTACATCTCTACGTCTCCACAGCTGGACTGGCAATGACTGGCAGGTATGTCAATTTCTGCCACATATAGTGCTTTGGGAATACGTGGTGTTTGTTATGCATTCGCAAATTGTCCGCAAATCACATGCAAAGCAGACGTAATACAAACGCTTTTGCAGATATCAGCGGATAACGGCAGATATACAGTGCATAGATTGTGTATGTATTGAGTATGTATTGCGTATATAAGGTGGACCAAAATTTTGTGCAGCTCAAAAATCCTGGCAACAGAAAAATGTGCCTATGCGGGTAATTGTGGACGTGTGCAGATGTTGGCCAACTCATACAAGCATGGATATTGCGGATGTTTAGCGAATATAAACCAATTGTGTGCGCAATTCATGTGCAAATCTTCCTAAACACCAGTGGGACCGGGCCTTAAGTGTAAGCCCAGATATCCTATGGTGAAATCTAAATTTCCTCCACTTGTATCTGCAACCTTGACTATTTTGGTCATTACTCAAAGGTGGTAACCATAGGTGAGGATCGGAGTCTAAACTGAGCAGTAAATTGAGAGTCTCACCATGTGGTTTAGCTCTTTCAGGGAAAGTGGAAAGTGTATTGATGTCCACTATTTGCCCTAATAGAGGGCAAAATATACCACAGAAAGCCATATACAACTTGAATGAAATAATGGATAGAACAGTGGTGTTCAAAGTCTTTGGACACCACTGGAATAGAATGTGAGATGGGAGATAATGCCAATATTTTCTGTTGATGCTGCAAATTAGTGTCTTCAAATGCAAAAAGATGCTAATGCATTGCTTATTTTTAATTCTATGCAAATTAGTCATGCATTTGCCCACCAGAAGTCACTGACAAAATATTTCATACATTCTAAAAACAAAATCTAATGTTTTTTTAATCAAAATTATATTGTGATTTAATCTCTCAAACAGTCCATTTTTGTCGTCGCTATCCCCATGCTTAGACACGCAGAATGACTTCCACTTCCAGGCTCCTTGTGTATTGAGTGGCACTGTTTGTGACACTGCTACCCAGTGGTGTGGTTTTCACACTGCATGCGTTCTGTACTTACAGCTCTTCCCTGTAATGTTGTTAAGCTTCAGGTTGACACAGCACCTTATCTGAGGTATTACTAATAAATAAACACATTAGCACACACGCAAAGACAAGCAGTCACGCTCTGCCTTGCCCTGTGCCTGAACAGCGAGAGTATTTAATTTCTTCTGGACTTGTCTATTTGGCCAGCGAGGTGGTAACGCAATTGGTCAGCTGCACGCCTTTCCTGTCTGATGATTGGATTTGGTTCTCATGTGTCCGGAGCACACTCCGGCACACCAGGATGAAACAGATTAACTAGATTTTCTGTTTTTCTATGCTCTCGCTTTCTGTCTCCATCTCAGGCACTGTTATTGGAAGAAAGTGATAATTCCCCTGCACTTCAAACACAGCCCCGTAACTAAGATAAGACTGTGCTTAAGTCTCCTCCAAGGTAAAGGTGCCTGCCTGCGCACAGATGTCTCTGATTAAATTGTATCTCGGAGAGTGAAAAAGTGAGTCCTCCTTACAGCTCTCCCTCTCTATTCGTGCGCGCTCACTCTCCTGGTCTCTCTCTCTTTCATTCCCCTCTTGTCTCTCTATCTGTCTCTCTGTTAGCTTGCTCAACTGGCTGTTGCCAAAAGAGCCTTGGGCGACGAATAAATTGCTTTGGTTTCAGCAGACAGAGAAGTTGGCCGAGACAAGCTGAATCAGTGCATTAGATGCGAAGGTTCCCTCATAGACTGGAAGTTAGCCTTTAGCGCAATCATTGACCGTGAGTGATGATTATGTCTAATTGAAGGAGACTTTTGCTACCTTTAACACTGCTGGAGGGCCTTGAGCATATTGGACAGAGCAAAACAGGCCAAGAAAAAAAAAGCTAAGAGAGTATGCGTTGCGGTAGATGGTGAAGAAGAGGGCAGAGGAATGAAATGGAAGGTGGTAGGATATGAGAGAATAAATTTTATCAAATGTTCATGGAAAGCCAACAATGTCAGCAGAGCAGGTAGTGCAGTGGGACAGGAGTTGGGTTACTAATGTGTCACCTGGGGCTTCATTCCCCATCATGTTACCTGTCTGCTTTTGGACAGGACACTTCATCTGCATTGGCCCAATCCAGTCACCTGTAAACATGCAGCAGTCTTGACTGGAGAAGCAATCTGTTATGTGCATTGGCATCCCATCTTGGGGGAGTTGCAGACTCTCATACACTTCATTTATATAGCACAAAATCACAACAGAGTTACCTCAAGGTGCTTCACACAAGTAATGTCTAACCTTACTAACCCCCAGAGCAAGCACACAGGTGACAGTGGTAAGGAAAAACTCCCTCTGAGGAAGAAACCTCAAGCAGACCAGACTCAAAGGGGTGACCCTCTGCTTGGGCCATGCTACAGACATAAATTACAGAACAATTCACAAAATGAATATACAAGAAATGCTGTTGGTGCACAGGACAGGAGGGTTTTCAGCACAAATACCACACCCATCTCTGGATGGAGCTGCACCTTAAACAGAGAGAAAAAAACAGAATCAGGCATCAGAAAGACAAAAAATACTGTATAATTTACCAGCATTAAACAACAAGAAAAACAGGATACTAAGGTGATTGCTGGCCATTAGCCCTAAGAATCCCTAAAAGACCCAGAATTTAGGTAAAGTTGAGGCTGTGGAATGTTCCGTTTACTAATAAAATGAATTAAGAGTAAAAGCACAGAACTATACTGTACCAGTATGCTATCCATACTAAAGGGAAAATAAGTGCGTCTTATGTCTGGACTTGAAAGTCTCCACAGAATCTGACTGTTTTATTGACGCAGGGAGATCATTCCACAGAACAGGAGCACCATAAGAGAAAGCTCTGTATCCCGCAGACTTCTTATTCACCCTAGGGACACAAAGTAGTCCTGCACCCTGAGAACGCAAAGCCCGGGCCGGTACGTAAGGTTTAATTAGGTCAGGTAAGTAGAGAGGTGCCAGTCCATGAATAATTTTTTAGAGTAGTAGCAGAACTTTAAAATCTGATCTCACTGGGACAGGAAGCCAGTGAAGGGATGCCAAAATGGGTGTAATGTGATCAAACTTTCTGCTTTGTGTCAAAAGTCTGGCTGTAGCATTTGAACCAATTGGAGAACCCCAATGCTGGACTGTGGTAAACCAGAAAATAGAACATTGCAGTCATCCAATCTGGAAGAGATAAATGCATGAATCAGGGTCTCAACATCAGCCATAGACAGGATGGGATGAATCTTTGCTATATTTGGCAGGTGGAAGAAAGCAGTCCTTGTAATATTTCTAATGTGGAGGTCAAAGGACAATGTAGGATCAAAAATTACCCCAAGGTTTCTCACTTTGTCAGTGTGGTCAGTTTGTTCACACAGAACAATTCGGGGATAGGCACTGACATCAATGGCCCAGGTCAGGTCAGGCAGCATTTGCCACAGAATGGAACCACCTTGGATGGACTCCAAACATCCAAGCAGAAAACTGTTCCATTTCAATAGTGAACAGTCACCATCTATCTACTGCAGCTAGATGAAATGTGGGAATCCTTTAAGGCTTCTTGAGATGCAGGGGTCCTCAACACTGAGGTATCTATCTGCTTGCTCATGCCCCCAAAATGTTACACTTGATGTTACCTCACAATGCAAGTTATACTTAGATTCAGATTGTTAGTTTCCCAAAGTAAAGCTTTATTTGACACAAAATTATTCCAGTGGTGCCCAAGAATCCTCAGAGAAGACCTTGCATGAAATAAATATAGTCAGAGACTGGACTTACTCTTCATCAGTACTATCAGTACAACTTTCATTTAAGGGTTGTTCAGCTCTCAGTGGTTATCCAAATTTGCTTGCTAAATACGCAGAGCATTAAAATTTGTGGGTAACAAGAAAAATGTGTGCAATGCCATTAGTGTTAACAAACTGTTTTTGAGCAGCTTTTCAAATCACTCCCAATATCCATAAAGGCTTCTCAGTGTGGACTGGACCATTTCTGAAATAACACAATGCAAAAGCTTCCAAGCTATTTAGTGGGGGGAAAAGATCAATATGTTCATTGTGAATCTGATAGAAAAAAAAACCCATTCTCTCCAAATTTGAATGCTGGAAATAATAAGATGTGTGCCATTTTTATCCATGCTTCATTACAGTGACAAGCCCAGTGCTTAAATATGTGTGCACAGGCATTAGCGTTTGTGCATTTAAGTCAAAAAAAATTTTTGTCATATGTATTAGCAAGTGCACAAACATATGTGCACATATACATGTGTGCATATGTGTTTGCCTTCATTTGTGAGTGTGTAGGAATGAATGGTAGAGCTGAACAGACGGGTGCCAAAGACAAAAAAAGCCACAGCAGCCCCCCACCCCCCACCACCTCTCAGTTTCCACATGGCAGTGGGCTTCCTGGCATGAGCAGTGGCCACGGGAGTCGCTTCAGATGATCTAGGAGGGTATTGGATGGCCATGGCTGCCTTTTGCAATAACCTGGCAAGGTCCAAATTCATTAGGGTAAAATTTGGCCCTGGCTACAGCTCTGTAGTGCCCACAGCATTTGGCCCTGCTGCGCTGTGCTACGCTAGGCCGAGCTGCGAAACGTTTTTGCTGGATCCAGAGAGAGCCATTAGCGGCTGCTTGTGATGATGGCTATGCTCCCCAGTGTCAAACACAGATAGCTGCCTTTGAATGATTTGAATGATTACCCTTTTCACACAGGCTTTGGAATAATGGGCTAGGTAAGAGAGTGAAAAGAAGAGCGAGCAGGTGATATGAAACAGAGCGTTTTTCAGGCATGCAAGTGGTATAATTGCAGGTATCTTTCTATTAATTGAAAGCATTTTAACTATCAAGTATCTAGAGCATAATTGAGCCTTCCAGATTTGCTTTCTGTTGAGCATTGATTGTGTAAGCAGATGTGTGAATACACAGTACACGAATATAACAGAGAAAAAGTACCACATTTTGTTCAAGGAAAAGTAAATATTGGCAAATGTCAAAGAAATGGTTAAATGAATGTATCAGTTTTTATAGCACTGTCCATTGGGGTTATGGTTAGGGATACAGCTAGGGCTAGTTTGAGTTAGGGATCAGTGTAGGGTTAGGGTTGAGTTAGGGATGGGTTCCAGGTTGGGGTTAACTTTTCAGCAGCTACTGTTAGTCTCTTTATTTGTTCCTGTTACTTTCTTCCCTACAATGAGCATGTTCCACTCTGTTCACATCTGATCCTCAACATGCCTAGAATACTTCATTTTAAATGGTTTGAATACCCAGTTATTGTGTTTTGAAAAGCCTGTTTGAAATTGAAGATTGAGTCAGTCGTAAATCAGGAATAAGGCCCATTGGTGCTGGTGATTACCAAAAATTTTACTCACTCATCTTCAACCGCTTAGTCCAATTATGGGTCGCGGGGAGCTGGAGCCTATCCCAGCAGTCATAGAGCGCGAGGCAAGGTACACTCTGGGCAGGATGCCAGTCTGTCTCAGGGCCATATATAGACAAACAAACACATTCACACATGCACGAACCCCTACGGACAAATTAAAGTAACTAATACACCTAACCTGTGTGTCTTTGGATGTGGGAGGAATCCAGAACACCCGGAGGGAACCCACACAAACACGGGGAGAACATGCAAACTCCACACAGAAAGGCCACAGGTGGGAATCGAACCCATGACCTTCTTTCTGTGAGGCAACAGTGACAACCACTAAGCCACCGTGCTGCCCTACCAAAAATCTATGCCATTTATTGACCTAGAAAATACACCACTGACCCATGATACCAGTGGACAGACTTTGTTTCAAATGAACAGTTACGTAGGAATATTCAGAACAGGAAGACTACTTCCATTGTCAGGAAACATCAGTTATGACACAATGGCTACTTTGTGCATTTTTCTGTGTGATCCTGTACACAGGTGCTTCAGTGCTTCAGACCCCAGAAACTTGCCAAGGCCAAAGGATGTGCACATAACTCTTGGCTGTCACACATGGATGGCTGCTTTCAGGAGACAGAGATAGACAATAGGTCTCTTTGGGTGGTTGCCAATTTGGGCACTGTGTGGTTTCATAGGGAGGTTAAAATGTGCAATTTGAAACACCAGTGCATGCCCCCAGACTCTACCTGGCTTACACTTGTAGGTATTGGTTCATAGCCAGATCTAACATTTGCTTGTTCATGACATTTCCTGCAAGTTGGCTGAATTTATATATTTTGCAGAGTTGAGAACATTTCATGTAACAGAAAATTGTAAAGAAAATTCTTTCAAGAATCGAGACAATGCCATAGAGCTTATAGATTTACCTTAAAACAGGTCAGGTCAGGTTTTGGAACGTGCTGCACTACAGAACCACCTTGGATTCTTGATGGCAACCAGACAGGCAAACAACCACCCTCTTTCCATCTCCCAAAATGAGTCATTTATGTGTCAGAGCCAGGTAAAATGTGAATGTGCACTTGGCATTTAACATTTGCTGGGGTCCTCAAGCCTGACACCTCAGTTTCCAGTACTCACAGCCATGCCGTTAGACAAGAAGCACCAGAAACCTTTGTTCACCCACAAAGGCATTCATATTGCCAAAGACCACTTTCCAGGGAAACTCGTGAAGCTCTTCCCAGGTGTGTCTCAGTCTCACTGGCAGAGGACCCACAGAAATTAATGTCATTCAGGAAATAAGTGAATCTTTAGACACTTTTACCATGTACATGTACTCTTCTGATGCATAAGTCCAGGAAGTTAATGAAAGCCTCAGTCTTTGCCGTGATCCAGAACAGTCATAAACCCAGAAGCTCAAGAAAAGAAAAAAAAAGTACTTGTTAGTGAAAACAAGATATTTGCAAGATGGCAAAGAAAGCACTAGCAACAAGTGATAGCTGCAAATGAAAAAAGAGTTTCTGAGAAGGCTACCACCACAAAAAAGGCAGATGTCACAAGATCTAAAACCAGAGGAAACACTGGTGTTTCATTGGTGGCAACAATGAACAGTTGTTCAATGTTGCCAGTGGTGCAACTGGCTCAGGCACCCTGAGTGAACCACTACCGCCTCCTGATGTCAACCTAAAGCCCCGACTGATGAAGGTGGCTGGTGGCTCTAGTTGCCATTTCTAGAGTGCTCTGACCTTGACCAATTTTATTCACTTTATACATGCTTCCCTTAGGCAGTATTATTAGACGGTATTGCTTAAATTTTCATTGTTACGCAGATGATACCCAGCTTTATCTATCTATGAAGCCAGAGGAAACACACCAATTAGCTAAACTGCAGGATTGTCTTACAGACATAAAGACATGGATGACCTCTAATTTCCTGCTTTTAAACTCAGATAAAACTGAAGTTATTGTACTTGGCCCCACAAATCTTAGAAACATGGTGTCTAACCAGATCCTTACTCTGGATGGCATTACCCTGACCTCTAGTAATACTGTGAGAAATCTTGGAGTCATTTTTGATCAGGATATGTCATTCAAAGCGCATATTAAACAAATATGTAGGACTGCTTTTTTGCATTTATGCAATATCTCTAAAATTAGAAAGGTCTTGTCTCAGAGTGATGCTGAAAAACTAATTCATGCATTTATTTCCTCTAGGCTGGACTATTGTAATTCATTATTATCAGGTTGTCCTAAAAGTTCCCTGAAAAGCCTTCAGTTAATTCAAATGCTGCAGCTAGAGTACTGACGGGGACTAGAAGGAGAGAGCATATCTCACCCATATTGGCCTCTCTTCATTGGCTTCCTGTTAATTCTAGAATAGAATTTAAAATTCTTCTTCTTACTTATAAGGTTTTGAATAATCAGGTCCCATCTTATCTTAGGGACCTCGTAGTACCATATCACCCCAATAGAGCGCTTCGCTATCAGACTGCAGGCTTACTTGTAGTTCCTAGGGTTTGTAAGAGTAGAATGGGAGGCAGAGCCTTCAGCTTTCAGGCTCCTCTCCTGTGGAACCAGCTCCCAATTCAGATCAGGGAGACAGACACCCTCTCTACTTTTAAGATTAGGCTTAAAACTTTCCTTTTTGCTAAAGCTTATAGTTAGGGCTGGATCAGGTGACCCTGAACCATCCCTTAGTTATGCTGCTATAGACGTAGACTGCTGGGGGGTTCCCATGATGCACTGTTTCTTTCTCTTTTTGCTCTGTATGCACCACTCTGCATTTAATCATTAGTGATCGATCTCTGCTCCCCTCCACAGCATGTCTTTTTCCTGGTTCTCTCCCTCAGCCCCAACCAGTCCCAGCGGAGGACTGCCCCTCCATGGGCCTGGTTCTGCTGGAGGTTTCTTCCTGTTAGGGGGGAGTTTTTCCTTCCCACTGTAGCCAAGTGCTTGCTCACAGGGGGTCGTTTTGACCGTTGGGGTTTTACATAATTATTGTATGGCCTTGCCTTACAATATAAAGCGCCTTGGGGCAACTGTTTGTTGTGATTTGGCGCTATATAAAAAAAATTGATTGATTGATTGATTGATGCATCCCGGCATCATTGACCAGAAAGACCTGCAAAGTTAAGTAAACAGAGTTTCCTATTTCTGCTGGACAGGTTTGTTAATCTCTCAAAGCACTTTAACTCCTTCACTTGTAGCAAGACTGCATGGCCTACCCGTAGTTGCCAATCTGTGTTTTTCCTGCTGAGAACCATGGCCTTAGATTTGCAAGCCATGGCCATGAGATACGGCATGAGATTGGCCTTAGAATCGGTACAGGAGGGATGGTATTGCATTTGGTCTACTGTAGTGTTGTGACAAAAAAGGAGCTGAAGCTCTCGATCCACTGGTCAATCTCCATTCCTACTCTCAAATATGGTCATGAGGGTTGGATCATGCGTGAAAGAACTAGATTGCGGGTACAAGCGCCAAAAATGGGCTTCCTCAGGAGGGTGGCTGGTGTCTCCTTTAGAGATAAGGTGAGAAGTTGGCCATCTGTGGGGAGTACAGCCACTACTCCTTTCAGTTGAAAGGAGCTAGCCTAGGTCATTCGGGCATCTGGCAAGGAGGCCCTCTGGGAGGTGTTTCAGGCGCCTCCATTTGGGAGGAGAACCCAGGGAAGACCCAGGACTAGGTGGAGAGATTATATCTCCACACTGTCCTGGGAATGCTTCAGTATCCCCCAGACAGTGGTGGTTGATGTGGTTTTCTTTCAGTCCTCCCCCCCCCCCCCCCCCCCCCCATAAAAGAGACCACAAGGACATTTAAAATGATAAATCACATATGTGATATTACAATTACTGAAACATTTCATTTAGCAAAAATGTTGTTGGAGTGTATGTCTTTAAAGTTGTCAGTAGGTGCTCTCCTAAATCTAACAACTGTTGCAGAATGCAAACATTTTTTTTTTTGAGTAGTGAGTAACTTTCTATGATTTTCCAATTGTTTCTGACTTTTTTTTCTTTTGCTCTTGTGTTATATTGTGTCACAAACTGCACATATTGCTGATGTATTGGTATAGTTGGTAATTTGTAGCATTACTTGTAATGCCACAATTGTCAGTATGACATTAAAACCAACATTTCCCAAAGCAAATACACTGATTTTGACAGAATCCATTCACATCAAAAGACTGATGAGTAACATTCAGGAGAACAAGAGAGAAAAATAACTTTCAAGTTTTACTTGATTTTCTGTTTTGCGTATAGTTATGTTTGGGAGGATTAGTCAGCCCCCCACACATATAGGTCATGTGCAGGAAATGGCCCTAATTCAGGTGTGGCCATGAAAGGTCAAGATGTTGCAGAATTTTCTTGCTACCAATCACTTCAGCATATGATTTTAAAGATGATAAATACTTTATATTGAGGAGAGATCCTTATAAGAAAAAAAAAAAAAAACACCTGCTGAGGTGATTGGTTGTGTCATAGGACATCGCTTATGGTGTTAAATTGTGGGTATTTTCTATGTGTTATTATTCTGGTTTATTCGTGGCTCTAGCGAATTTCCTGCATATTAGTTTCCCTTCACTGTCACTATCTCCTGCGTTTTACTCTATCGATTCGGTATTTACATTGTATTATTTGGCTTCCTGTTATTGTTTTTCCAGGTTCACATGTCTCTGCTGGCAGTGCGGTGGCTTAGTGGTTAGCACTGTTGCCTCACAGCAAGAAGGTCGTGGCATCACTTCCCACCTGTGGCCTTTCTGTGTGGAGTCTGCATGTTCTCCCTGTGCTTGTGTGGGTTCCCTCTGGGTGCTCAGGTTTCCTTCCACATCTAAAGACATGCATGTTAGGTCAATTGGAAACTTTAAATTGACCATAGTTCTGTGTACAAATGTGAATGTGTTTGTCTGTCTATATGTGGCCCTGCGACAGACTTGCTTCCTGTCCAGGGTGTACCCTGCCTCATGACCTGTGACTGCAGGGATATGCTCCAGCCCTCCCATGACCCTTAATTGGAGTAATCAGCTATAGGAAATGGATGGATGCCTATGTGCTTCCATGTTTTGTAGTACATTAGCTTTTACAATCACTGTTGGCATGTTACCTTTTCACCAGATTGTCTAGCTTTATGCCTGCTTTCTCACATTATTTCCTCATGTTTGACTATGTGTTTTTGATCCATGTTGCTTTTCTGTGTTTGCTGATTTTTGCCTGCCATTTCTTGTTTAATCACCTTTTATGATTGCTCACTTTGCTCTGAAACTCTATTTGTGTTTTTGGTCAATTCTTCTGTTGCTCCCTCTCAGGACACGATCACTGGATGGACTGATTTCTCGTGTTAGTGAATTCTGCTTGAGTAATTGACCAAGAGAACTGTTAATGTAACTGAAGAGAGCTGAACAGATTGTTTGCACTGTGATGCCAATAAAATTCAATAAAACTAACTTTTACATCCATACAATGTCGTTCTCTACCCTGGGGTCCACTGTCAGAGACCGGTTTCAAGGAAAACTTGGGCTTCTTGGTCTTTCATTTCACACTATTGCCCACCCCTGCCTTAAATTTTTCATATGACTTTGAACCAACAACCCTCCTGTCAGAAACATGCATCTTTAACCTTCATGTCAGTACTTCTCCATTCCGGTGATGAGTTTAACAGCTATTCACCAATTAATTTGACCTGAATGACAATATTGAAAGGTATGATATTGAAATGAACAAAGCACTACATGGTGCTGTGTTTTTAGTTTCTGATCTGTCAGTTTCCTTCTCATTCATCAACCGAGACATAGATTCATTGCTCTTCACCTGACCCTCACTTCTTCAAACCTCCCTTTTACACTTGAGGTGAATGTGTCACATGACCAGTGAAATGCCAATGGGCCTGGCTGCTGACTTCAGAGAGCACAGTCAAATCAATACTTTTCCAAAGAAAGCAAACAGAACTGAGGTGCTGACAAGAACCTGCCCTCCTAATCATAGTGCACACTGTGTGGTTTTTGTGCACCTCTGAGGATGCTTGCACAGATGATCTGAAATCTACAGACTTGGCTTTAATCTTACTCTTAATCTTACTCTGCACCTTACAGTATGAAATGCAGTCTAAGTTTATTGCTGCTTTCTTTTTTGAACATATCTTAGACCTGTAGGGGTTTGTTGTCTCTCATTCATATTGCTAAGATGTTTGTTTACATTGTTCATTTGCACAATTTCACCATATTCAACAAAAGGTCAGACAAAGTTTCATGCGCACATTGTAAACATTTGTTTCTTACAAGCTTGGAGTCAAATGTGACACATGCATTTTGTGGAATTGTTTTAGATTTGCTGTTAAAGGCTGGTTATATACAGTCCATCTGGAAAGTACTCGCGGCACTTCACTTTGTCTGCATTTTATGTTACAGCCTTATTCCAAAATGGAGTAAATTTATTTTTGTTTCCCTCAAAATTCTACTCACAACACCCATAATGACAACATGAAAAAAGTTTTTGAAATTTTGCAAATAATATATATAAGAAAAGTCCAAATGAAATGTGGTAGCAGGATTAGGGCAGCAACATAACTAATTTTATCCCCTTATGATTTGACTGAATTGGCTCATATTACTTGATACAATGAGATGACCCTTTCAAGCAACTTTGAACAAAGTCTGATCTGAGTGCAAATATGCCGTTGATTACTTTCAGTCAACTTTTCACTGAATTGGCCAAGATTTGATTTAATATGACTTTGGCAGCTCATGAGCCCATTTTGAGCAGGTTTGATCTGACTTCAGTGAGGGGGAGCAATAAAAATTACTGGCAAGGCATTCCTCAGTGAGTGTGCCTTTTTCTCTCATCATCTCCACAAAGATCATTAAAATTTATGTCATCTATTCAATTTAAAAAAAATAAAAAAAAAACACATAGCCACAATATACATATATATCATTATTGAGCAACAGCTTTGGTGTTACCACTGAATTTAGAGAAGGATAACAACTGTCAACAATAATCCTGTCCAGTATGCAAAACATATGTAAAGACAGTGAAAATGGAAAAAAGGGACACAAATGGACACAGACACATTTGCATGTACAACCCCACAAACACAAGTCAAACAGCTGGTGGCAGAGATCCAGATGGACAACTGCTCTCAGTGTAAATTAAATTATGACTTTTATAACACAAGATGTCTATATGACAGTACAACATAAAGATGAGCTGATCATGCCGAGCATGAATTATGAGGGTAAATAATGTTTGTGTCAATGCGTGTGGGTCACATATTATATGTCTGCATGAATTTGCGTAGAAAAAAGACTTTTATGAGTTCACATACGTGTGCGTGTAACTGCAGTGTGTGTGTGTGTGTGTGTGTGTGTGCTAGCCCACCCCATTTGGCTGTACAGTGAAGTGGCGCCATAAACAGGGGGCACCTCTCCTATTTGATAACTCAGAGGCTCCCGTAGGATCGGCTATTATTCCTTTGCATTTGCACAGCAAATGACTTGACAGATGGCTGTGTCACCCAACCCTTGACTACCACCCTGATTATGCAGAAAAACATACATAGAATAGAGCAGGGGAATCATTACCGGAGGTAGGGATTGTGAGTTCGAGAGTGCACCCCAACGCCTTGCCCGCAGTCGAGGACAATGCAGCACAGCCGAACAAAATTACACTTGTGAAATTGAACAGTAGATGAGTTTAACATAAACTGGGTACGGTCAGGCAAATCTGTCCATCGAGCTAAAGCCATTGTCTAGAGCTGCTTGCATGGCATATGAACTCATCCGTCATCTCCAGCTCTATTAATGGCTACAGCTCACGTTTTAAACTGTAGAGGTTTGCTGGTCGGGGCAAAGCTCCCCTGCTGCCTGTAAATGCTTTATGAAGAATGTATAATTTTGTGTGTGGGTGGTTGTAGAGGTAGGGGGCAGGATGTAGAAGTGAGGTTCATGGTTTACTTTTTTGTTTGTTTGTTCTTTTTGGAGGGATGGCATAAAAACTGGTTAATGAAGCTTTTCCATAAATCTGGATTGTGTTACATGAGTTGTAACAGAGCAACTATCACCTGAACCCAAAATCCAGGTCCATCATGTAACAGTGTATCGGCCCCCAAATGTGATTCATTCATTCATTAATTTCTTTATACCATTTACTCCAATTAAGGCTCAAGGGGGACTGGAACCTTCCCAAAAGTCATAGTGCGAGAGGCAGAGTACACCCTTGACAGGACGCCAGTCCATCGCAAGGCCACATAGACAGACCAACACATTCACACTCTCACTCACACCTACATTCAATTTAAAGTTTCAAATTTACCCAACCTACATGTCTTTAGAAGTAGAAGGAAGCCGGGGCACCCAGAGAGAACCCATGAAAACATGGGGAGAACATGCTAATGGCACACAGGAAAGACCAGGTGGGAAACGAGCTCATGACCTTCTCGCTGTGAGGCAACAGTGCTAACCACTAAACCACCATGGCATCCAAAATGTGATTCCAAGAAACATAAATGAACAGGTTAGTAGTAATTGTTAGACTGAGCAGTCATGCCCAGGATTTGACATCCAAGTTCTGTTCATCTGGTGTTCATACTCCATAGGCCCAAGACCAATTCAACCACACCCTAGGCCACCTCTGCAAATCAAGCCACAGATAGTAAAGCAAAAGTTGCCTGGGCACAGCGTACAGGTGCCATACAAGTCAAACAAACCAAAGTCAAGGCATCCAGAGTGATCAAGTAAGGTATGGAGTGCCTGTAATGAATACACCTGTAGTCTTGTTCCAGTGTAATCGCAAACCCTAACACTCCAGTTCCTCACTGAGCTTCTCAAGTGCTGCAATGAGGGCATCCATTGATTCTTCAATGAACACAGTACCACCCACAAACTCATCCATCCATCCCTTAATTTTCTATACCTGCTTATTTCAATCAAGGGTACCAGGAGAGCTGGAGTCTATCCCAGTAATCACAGGGCGTGAGGTGGGATACACCCTGTATAGGACACCAGTCTATAACAGGACCATATATAGACAAACAAAGACATTCACAGACACACGCATACCTACGGGCAATCTAGAGTCACCAATTCACCTATCCTGCATATCTTTGGAAGCGGAAGGATGCCAGATCACCCAGAGGGAACCCACGCAAACATGGGGAAACCATGCATACTCCAGAGAGTAAGGCCCCCTGTGGGAAGTGAACCTTCGACCTTCTTTCTGTGAGGCAACAGTGCTAACCATTAATCCACCGTGCTGCCCACCACAAAGTCAGTGTCGCTCTCTTTCCTCGCCACTAAAGGCAGCTAAACTGCTAGTTTTCACAACCCTACCCAACACTCAGTCAATACAATCATTGAACACTGTAGGAGCCAGAACACATGCCTGATGAATACCAGTATTCATTGGAAAAAATTCAGACATTCTTTTGTTGTGTATAGTAAAAATGCAAAAACATCTTTTGAGTTCTTGCTTTTACCCTGAAGCATTTTCACCTCATCCTCACCGCTTGCATAAACACAATTTAAACGAGCATGTATTGCATACATTCTCGCAGTGCAGTTCATGCGAGTTTCATTAAGTTTATGTTTGAACAGGTAAAATAGACTTTCCCCCCTCAGTCAAAACATGAAGCTCTTAGGATAACGGAACTGAGTGAATGTCCTTCTTCTTTCTCACTGCAACACGAGCCGCTCACATGGATTGTAGCAGCAACCGTGTCAACTTGACTAGTTCAACGTCATATTCTAAAGTTGACACTTTGGTCAAAGTATTTGCGAAGCACATAGTGTAAACAAAAGCTAACAGGCCCTGAATGCCAGAAATAAAAAGCCAAGAGTCTGAGGTCGAAAGTTCGTTCAACCTGTGCAGCTTTTCCTCCCTCCTGTTGTTGACAGCGTGCCACGGGGCAATGCCAACTCTCACAGCAAATCAGCAGCGGCTTTGCATTAGTTTAGCACTCGAGTGTTAAGTGTGTACACACATCCGCCCAAATCAAAGGCCGTGTTTGTGCTGCAGCACAGTACAGGGTTTCAGCGCGGAGAACTAAGGCCTAAATAGAAAACCACATGCTGCCTCCTAAGTGGGCTAAAGGAGGTGCAAAACGAGCGGAGGTGAGCAACGAAGAAGCACGGATCAAAAAAAAAACAAAAAACAGTCTTTAAATGATTTCGATTTCTGGTGTGATGAATCACAGAGTTGCAAATCCCTTTTTAGCTAATTGCTACCAGCATGTGTGATTCCTACCCGACTCCTCCTCCGTGTTCAATATCAATTTTTAACGGCGGCGCAGAGAGATAGACCCGGTTTGTTCCCCTGAGTCTCCCTCAGTGGCCTCGCTGATAAAAACTGCACTAACAGCACTTAGCTTTTTCAGAAAACACACACACACATACACACACACACACACAAGTGCCCAGACTCTTACTCACAGCTGTGTGCGGTAATGAAGGAGAAAAGATGGGCCAATCGAAGTGAAACAGGGAACAGGCTGGTGTCATCTGCTCTGTGACCTTCTGAGAACACTCGTGTGTACATGTGAGTGTGCGCTCTCCTCAAGAAGTCTGGAGGTCAGACCTGTGCTCACTGAAGGGAATTAACATTTGTCTGCTTCGCTAAGGACAGCCTGTCCCCCGTGGAGAATGCAGCAACTGTGCACACACGGGCCAGCGTTGGTCATTTCCACTGTATGTTGTTAAAAATGATATGCATGAGAAGTGTTTGCACAGCGAACCCCCGAAAGGGTCATATAACGGATCCTAATCATTTCAGTTTTTAAAACAATAAAAGTAATAAAAATGTTTGACTATGTGGGATCTGTATATTAAAAGCCAAGTGGCCTCTGTGTTTGTGTGTGCATCTTCGATCACGGACAAACTGGGGAGAGCTGACATTTGCCATTTGGTATGCTTATCTATTTTGGGGCAAGGATGAATGCTGCGAAAACGGAAAGTTTCTAGACTAATATTTTTGGAGAAATTAGGGATATTAAGTAACAACAGTGAACAGTTGACGTTGATAATTAAATTCTGGACTCATACACCATTCCAGGAGAGGGTGGTATATCAACATCTATATATTAAAAGTCAAGTGCCCTCTGTGTGCGTGTGTGCAACTTCGATCACGGAGAAACTGGGGAGAGCTGACATTTGCTGTTTGGTATGCTGATGTATTTTGGATCAAGGATGAATGCTGCAAAAACAGAAAGTTACTAGGACTAATATTTTTGGAAAAATTAGGGATGTTAGGTAACAACAGTGAACAATGGATGTTGATATCACCAATAATCAGTCACTGGTAACCACACAAGTTCCGAAGAAAGGAAATATCTCAACCTTGCCAGTTGTAAAACATGACATAAATCAACTAAATGTGCCAAATAATAAATACAATTCTTCACAACACTTTTTCCTTTTAATTTCCTGCACATCCCATAAAAATCATTATTGAAACTTTGCATAATTTATTACCACCCTTGAAAAATGTCAGGTACATATTTTATAAACAATACTCAATCTAGAGCCATGGATCCCCATAGGCAACGCTCTAGTGTCTAATTGTAAATGTTAAAGCACTTTGAATTGTGTAATTAGGTACTAAACAGCATGATATGAATAAACATATTCTTATTGCTGTTCTTATTGTGAATCTTATTAATTAGCTTAAGCCAAAAACATCCAAAACACAAGCTCGCGTATGTCTGACAAATAGTTCGATTTTCAGAGCCTTTCATGGGAGAATAATGCATCTGTCAGCACAGATAATGTCAACTATTAACACATTTACCAACTGAAAGTCACTCCATCATACGTGAATGGTGAGAGAAACTAAAGTGACAAATTAGCATGAATGTGCAGCTGCAAATGATGAATACTGTTTTGCGCTCTTGCTTCAACCCCTTCATGTTTTAGTTTTGGGGTTAAGACACTTTTTGAGCAAGGCTATAAAGTCACTCCTGTATTGTGCTGAAAAGCTTTTAAACAGACACGGTGGTGGGAGGATTGAGATATCTGTGGCCTTCACACCCTGTTTTCTTTCACCCTCTTCTCTCTTTAATCTGATTTTTTTGTTGCAGCCATCTTTGATCTCAGTCTGGGCCAAAGGAAAGCGAGCCGCCGGGGCCTGGCCTCTGCAGATGAACTGAGTATGGAGATTAGCTGCCTTTCCTTACAGCTTTAGTGGCTAATACCTGATTAGGGCCAAAGTTAGCCAACTGTCTCAGTGCTGGCTATCAATGCTAGCATTGGCTGCACATAGCTGGCAGGGGGGTAAATGGATGGAAGTGAGTAAAGGAAGGTCGGACAGAGTAGAAGTAGCGGTATGAGAGTGGATATGAGAGTGAAAGGGTTGGGATGAAGGTTGATTCCGTAATGGATACTTATTTTATCCCACCCTACTAAGAAGATTAGGCCTTAGGGTGTCATATTAGCCATGGTCTCTGGGCCTTTGGTGGTGCATGCGGCTTCCTAATGCCGCTTACTAGCCCGTGTTGCCACTTGTTCATCTCTTTTGTGGAATACGGCCCAGCTTTACATGGTACGACCACAACGCTAAGTGTGTCAATGTCCTGTGTACTCTCCTTTTTTAAAACAGCCTGCTGTGATTCCCAACATCTGTTTCAAGTTAGTGAGAATTCCTTTGGTCTTCAGAGGGATACGCTGTACCGCACATACTTCTTAATAAGAGATTGCAAGGCTCATTTGATGTATGAGGTGAGATGCGTTGCACGTGCTTGTTAGGAAAAAAAAAAGAGCAGATCAGATAACACTTATTTTCCAGGTGCTTCTCTTTCTTTTCTTCTGAAAAGTAAACTACGTATGTTTAAAGAACATTGTGTCTCAATTAAATGATGTCACATCATTAATTCAAGAGCAAGTCTTGAACATTTTCTTACGCCAACAGTAGAACATTCTGAGACTTAGCTTGCACACAGGCCAAACAAGAGGCCATACAATTAAAAAAAAAAATGTGGCAAAAGACTGTAGACATCTCATTCAAGTTGAGTGCCATTGCTCTCTCCATCTTGCTTTTTCTGACTCTTTGTTGCATTTTTGAATCCACTCTGTCAGTTTAATAAAAAACAGAGTAGACCTCTGAGAATGACAACCTTCGCCAATTAGAGCACTTGAGACTGGAAAATGCCTCTCTCCTTTATCACTTGAGTTTATAGTTATGCTACAACAGTTGGAAACTGGTGCAAATAATTGCTTACTATTACAACAGATAACTGCTGACGACAGATTTGCATGAATGACAGTTTGTCAAATCTGCAGCTGCCTGTAAGGGTGGTGAGTTTAGTGCCTCATATGTCACTCAGCAGTATGTTGATCTGAACTGCTAAAGCAACTGCATTTGGAATCCAGTTATAATGACTGCATGTTGGGCTTGTATTAGTAGTAGTATGATTTTTAGAAATAGCCTTTAGTGCTTAAACTCTCTTCTCACTTTCACGAATAGGCATTCATATACATCCCAGATGTTCACAGTCTAGAATCATGGTAAACCACCAAGTGAAGATCACAGTCACCCACAAACAAAATGTGATCTCATATACAGTATGATGACATAACACACCTGACGTACCCTGTGACAAATTCAACTGTACAATAGTGAGCAGTTCTCATCCCTGACCCTCGTTGGACTCCCTAACCTGCACATCTGTTATCTGTCCCTGCTCTGTCAAAAGCTGCAGAGCATTCCGGTGTGGTCAGCCAATCAAGAGCTAATGGACATCTGACTATCTGACTGAACTAATCAGCTTTTGGCAGAATAAGGAGAGATGAAAGATGTGCAGGTTAAGAGATTGCCTTGGATCATGGCCGGCAACCACTGGCCTAACCATAACATGTTTTGTAGACCCATCAGGGATGGGATGTCAGTCCATCACAGGTTTCTTCAACCTCGCATGGTTCCTATTTACAGCTGGGTGGACTTGGACAATATAGATGAAGTGTATTGTAAAAGGACACAGACATGTAGCCTTAAGGACACACTGAGAATTATCCCATGCAGCTATCTGCTCTGTAGAGCAACCATTTTAAAACTTAAGCACAAGCTTGGAACTTCCAGAAATCCTCCTGGTGATGTCATGACATGCACAACAACATTACAGCATCCACAGAAATCCAAGGGAAGAAAGAAATTTTTGAACATCTTGAAAATTTCTGGCACGGTTAAAACAAGATTTAAGGGAAATGATGGGACATCCAGGTTCAACAGCTCATGTCTGGAAGGATGCACTGGTGCCACATCCATCAACACCCCAAAACCGCATTGGGTGACGGTTGGCAATAGGCCACTCACAAAAGTGATACAATCTCATTTCTCAAAAGAAACCATTCATTCCCCGAAACTAGGTGAAACATAGGTGTCCCATGGCTGCCTTCAACCACTGGGATCCTCAACAGTATGTATTTTTGTGTTGGGTTAAGCCCAAAGCAATGCACCACATGGCCAAAATGTCATTTCTGATGTTCCCTCACCGTGCAAGTGATATTCTTCATCTGAATGTCTCTATGTAACCTTTTGTTTGGCACAGAATCATTCCAGTGGTACACAAGGATCTTCAAAACCTCAGTGTAAGACCAGGATCAAAAAGAGTTGGATCTTCGTTGTCCTGTATAATTGTCAAAATTGGCACAACAAACCCCTCTGTCCAATGAGTGCATTACTCTAGTAGGTTTTCCCAGGCACCTCTCAATGACAAAGTCTCAGGATGCAGAGACATGAATGTCAATGCCAGTATAAATGAATGTCTCTAAACGTTCAACACTTTAACCAAATACAGATACACTTCTGATGGCTGACTTCAAGAAGCCATTGAAACTCGAGATCTTGAGATCTTTCGTGATCCAGAAAAATTGCACACCCAGACACTTTGGGTCCTCATTTAGCTCTTCCATTCTTCCTCTAACTTCTGAGGTTTTCCAAAGTAAGGACAATGTTTCACACTGTGATCTTCTGGGGTGCATATCTGAAAATCAGAACTGTATCTTCACATGGCTGAAAGACCTGAAGGGAATCTGGATGCTGGCTGGAGATCCTTGGGCATGCAGTATTTTGGGGGAGCCTGGCTGCTGCCCTTGGGTGATCTGCAGCATCGTCCTGTGCTGTGGCTTGCAGTGTGGGTGTGAGGATACGGTGGGGATCTGCATACTGGTGGTGCTGTTGCCCTGTGGTCTTTGTGGATGGGGAGGGGGGGTACGGAAGAGCTCTGGTTTGTTGGTGGAGTGCTCAGGGTTGTGTGCTGCAAGGCTGTCAGGGTCTTCCTTCTGGGTGGGCGGACATAGTATATGCCTGGCTGTTATGGATGTGTTGGGTTCTCCCGTAGACAGAGTGTCCTGTGTCTTTTGCTCACAGGGTTGCTTCACTCCCATGTTTGAGGACTTTGGATGCACTCTTTAATTTAGTATTTGGTCTGCAGTCCCCATGGACCCTTCTCACCTTCATGTGGTGTGGGGTATTGATCCCATGCCAGGCCATGTCTTCTCTCATGCGGGAGCTCTGGGCTCTCCAGCATTTGCTGAGGCTGAGGTTTTGGGGCTATATGGCTCTAATGTGGTGCTCTACAATCATTCACATGATTACACACCTGTTTTTTTGTCTTTGCATTCATACACATGCAAACATGTATCCAGGTGAGTCATGCCAAAATATATAATATGATTGATAATATGACAATATGATTACTGCTCCCAGCTTGATCATCTCCTGAGTTAAACATGGTCTGTCTTCTGTCTGTTCTATTGCTCTTTCTCTGTTTTTCCTGTTAGTGTCCTTGTTGTAACAAGCAATGTTTAGTCAGCAGTTTTCACCATCATTGTCACACATTGTTTAATGGTCATTTTGTGTGTCACCCCTTCAGTTCTAGGGGAGAAAGGGTGGGCAGCAATTCACTGCTGCCATAATAAAAATTGTATATATCCTTAACGTATTACCCAATTGTGACTCATACTAGAAATATATACAGAGAAAAATTTAAAAAAGAAAGAGAATTAAAATAGGGCTTCACTGCAAAGCCATCAAGTGCAAATACAATTCAATTTATTTATACAGCACCAAATCACAACAGATGTCACAAGAGGTCTAACTTCACACCCCCCCCCCCCCCCCCAAGCAACCAACAGTGGTAAGGAAGAACTCCTTTAGATGTTTTCTGATGACAGGAAGAAACCTCAAGCAGACCAGACTCAGCAGGGTGGCCATCTGATTAGGCCATACTCACAGCAGCAAAATAACAAATAACAGAGAATTGTTAAACATGCAAAGACAGACATGTTGCAGCTTAGCAACTATGCGCTATATGAGTCCAGTGGTGGCTACAACCCAATGGCTCAAAAAAACATCCCAACGATGAAGGACGGAGTCCAAACAAAGGGAATACAAATGATAAGTCAGCCTTTTCCAAAACTAAGTTTTTGTAGGACATGCTCCAGAGTATATCTTTCAGTCATCCAGAAGTCCTCAACACACTCCAGATGTCCAAGCAGCACTGCCTCAGCAGGAACACTCCCAGACTTTGCTTGCAGGTATTGCAGGTTTTCTTTCAGTCCATAACATTGCAGAATAAAAATGAATAAATAATTAAAATGCACAGAGGTGGAGAGGGCAGAGGCTTATTGGTGCACATGTTTATCTCCAGAATCTGTAGCGTGAAGTGGACAAGAGTTTGACTCCCCCTGGATAGGACACCAGTCTGAGGCAGATTACTTCCTCAGCCATGGTTGCTACTGATAAAATGCAGATGAAGTGTTGTTTCAGTATGACAGTAGGTACCAGTAGTGGGATTCAAACCAGGGTCTACATATTGCAGGCCAGCTCATGCTATCCACTCTGCACAGAGAGGTAAACATTAAGATAATCAGGAAAAAGTGAAGACAGAGAAGATCTCTCCCTGGACGCCTCAGCAGCCTCATTATCCTACGAGCCGCGTCTTTTTGTAAGTGTATTCGGGATCGGCTCATAATCTCTTCCTCTTTGTTCCGCACGGTCCGTGGCTCATAACACCTTTTAATCTCTGCGTGTGAAAGGAGGGGGAGCTCCAAATGCTTTGCACTGCCACGCTTATTAGCACAATGCTGAAACTGTGCATGAGAAATATATAAATAAAGGTGGAGATTAGCTGCATGTGTAAACCTTTTTTTTTTAGGGAAATTAGGCCTGATGGACTGAAATGTTGCTGATGATTAGTCACTCATTATCTGAACTCCGCTCCACAAAGCAGCCTATTTGTCGACGAACCTTCCTTAGCTACCTGATAGTTTAATGATAGCCTGTACGAGATTAATTAACTATAGAGCGTGAGCTCATTTAGCAAGCCCCTGTGATGATCTTCAAGAGATGTGGTTATGTTTTAGATCGTGTTTGTGTGTGCATTTTTTTTTTTTTTGCAGGTGTACCAATTAGACATAGTGTACGTGCAAGTAAATGGATTCTGCATCTAGTCGTGGTTCTTCTATCGCCTCTTACAGGCTGTGTTGCATAACATTTAATCTCCAAGCTCTTCTGATTTATGATTAAAGAAAGAATTAATATTGAAGACAGCTTTGCGGTTGTGAACTTGCCTCCATCAACGATGGCTCTAGACCCATTTTGTGTCCCAACGGAAAAGTCAATGCCTCCGCACCCCCGCGTCAGCTAATGACAATGGCTACATTCCCTTCCTCTTTCCCTCCCTCAGCCCTCTCAGAATCGATCCTTGGTGTCAAAGGCCGAACATTTCTGGCCTACTCAGCCAGGAATCCCTCACCCACACCTCCACCACTCCCCGTTCCAGTCGAGTCAAATTAGCAGAATTCAGCAGACGGCCGTTTGAATCAAAGCCTTCTAAAGACAATTTGAATCTCAAGTTCATATCATACACATCTGTTTGGGTAAACCAAGAGGACTAACTTAAAGACAACTAGCTCATTGCCTGTGGGGATCCACGGGCTCTAGATCTTGTAAAATAGGTAGCTGACATTTTTCAAGGGTGGCAATAAATTGTGCAAAGTTTCTATAATACCTTGGAATAGCATGTGAGTACACAATGTTTATAGAACTTAGACCTTAGACATCAACAGGTTTTAGAAGAACACAACCCTTTTATTTCTTGTTAATCATGAAATTTTATAATGTTAATTTACTATCTTTTAGCATTTAAAAATCGTTTGTGTTCTTGTTACCATATACACACACGTATATGTCTCAACGACAAAAACTGACGTAACAATATGCAGAGATTTTTAAAAGTTATTTCAACTTTCAGCTGAGTTAATGCCACAAGACTCTAGTTAAGTTGCAAAACCCTAAGTTGAAATAACAAACATTTCTATACAAATTGTTACATCACTTTTTCTCATTGAGACAGCGGTTCATTTTTTTAGTGTACACTACTATTACTATTGTTATTAATATTATCACTGTCATTGTTATTACTTCTATTTTGTAATTTTATTTTTAAATGGACCACAATTGAAATATATGTTTTCACTTTCTTGTGTCATCCATGAATTTTTATCATATTTACAATTATATTAGGTACTTACATTGAATTTATTAAATAAAGTCATGCATGCACACACACACACACACACACACACACACACACACACATGCGCATACACCGGCACACACACAAGCTTTAATATATAGATGATTTATTGCCCCCTGTTGGATTGGCGTGTGACTCCAGACTGTAAGTACCAAATAAGTTGGTGCTCCAGAATTTCCATTGAGTGAAATTTCATTTTTATTTCTGCACTAATTACAAGGTAGCTTTTTGACATTAGACCCGTTGATGGATTGACAGTTACTAGGGCAACATGCTATCTATACGGTTTTAATACCCACACCATACTACCACCCAGTCCACAAAACTATGGGTTAATTCAACACTTGAACAAAAGTCACCCTTAGCTTTGTTTCCCTTGTTAGCTAACTGTGACATGGGGGTGTGTTCTGGCTTCTCCATCATGCCCAGGTCATGCTGGTCTTACACACGCGTCAGTTCTTTGTCCGTTCATTTGTTGATCAGATGTTTTGTGGAGTGAAGCGCTGCCAAGACGGTAATGTCCAGAGCCACCCCATTTGAACTTCAATACTGCTCTCCACAAAACCTATGGGTGACACCACAGAGGGTTTGCCCTCTATAGAAGTGAAATCCTTGAAACAGCTAAGATACGGTGCAGAACCCTTAAACTCCCAGGCCTCTGGTAGAGGACCCAAGGTTGAGGAACACATACTACCCTCCTCGGGGGTGAGGGGGAGTTTTTATATATAATATATATATGTAAAATCTACAATTATGATGCAGAGATTTGGCAATAGAAGAAAAAAAACAAACAGAGGAGGGCCTATAGTCATTTAAACCACCAGTATGTATTTCTTGAGGCTTTGTCCCATTTCCATGAAATACTTGTCAATGAGCCATTAGTATTGCTTAGACATCATCATGTTCCATTTAATGAATGAGTGTAGTTGATGTCATGGTACAGCATGGAGCCGATACAGCCTTTGTTATTATCAAACTACACTAATAATCTATTATCTCCTTGTGCTGCCCTCCCTGAGAAAGGTTTCAGGCTGTTTGCATAAAATTACAAGGACGCCGTAAGACATGCTGCCATTATTTAAGAGTATTTGAGCCCAAGAAGACATAATCAACATTGAATCTATTAATTGGATGGTGTCGGGGCTGTGTTTACATATTTCACATTCATTTATTATGTTTGTGAGCCCAGCTATGGAAAGGCATTTGACTGACACAAATACATTATTCTATTTGTGTGTTATATCCCATGGGGATGTTAATTACTTGTTTTTCTTGAATTGAAATTTAAAGGAAAAACATCACAAGCCAAGCACCCGAGGACGATGTCTGTTTTCTTTTGTGTGTGTGTGTGTGTGTGTGTGTGTGTGTGTGTGTGTGTGTGTGTGTGTGTGTGTCTTCCTTTATGATTTACTTTTCCTTGGGTCTCTCAAGTTTGCGTGCTTAAAGAAAATCACGCAATGATACAGTTGAATACATTAATTAAATTCAAAGCTGATAAACAAGAAACAGTGTAGAATGTTCATTTTATATCCTTTTAGGTTAGTCACACAAAGTCTCGTCATTTGTCAACAAAAAGAAGTCTGAATTTTGTCAACAGCGTTCACGGTGAAATGCAGCATTTTGATGAATGTAAAGTGTGTTTTGACATTTATTATTTTTGAATAATGACTTCTCTCCTGGAAAATTGAGATGTTTTTTGCTGTCAGGACCATTTTAGGTGAGGGATGATTGACATTATGTTTTGGCTAAGGGGCAACAGTGTGATCGGAGACAGTGAGAATGACATTTTACTCTATGTGGGATATTCAAAGAAGCACTTTAGCAGGGAAAAGGACGACTAGGATGCTTGTGACAGAGTCGTGATCATTTCTACCAAAGACAAGATAACCAGATATGCTTTTCATAAGAGAAAGGAGATAAGCAATGCAAATTTTTTCCCGATTCCAAAAGCAAAATCCCGTTCACTTTTCTTCTTTACGGAATCTTTTTCAGTGAGCTTGTTGTAACTGGCAAAAGGTGCAGCAATTTTCAAGCTGTTAACACACTACCTTGTCTTTCATCCACCAATGTTGGTGTTGGTGGGGGAGCCTCAATTTAGGGAGCACAACCTGGATCATTATTAGAAATGACAGTTGAACCGGATGAAATTGTATTTCAAATTGGAAAACCAAATTGCTATCAGACCAACATGATATCCCTGTGCTAGGACCATGCTAATTCTGCATCAAAACATTGGTAAATGTATTTAAAAGCCATAATAACATATTACCATGCAGACTTCCTTCGGCCTCACACGAGGACCCTATTAATCTGAAACTTCGATTTGCATGTAAATGTGGTCAACTTTCATATCATCAAAATACATGAGTCCCACCCCATCAAGGAGCCACAGCGCCATGTTTGTGAGAGTTTATGCATGTAAATATGAGAGCTTGTGTGCTTGTCCGTGTTTATGTGCATGCACGGATGCTTGAGTATGCATGTGCAATGACAGCTGTGTGTGTTATAGTTGTATGAGAGTGCGCTGTGTTGGGAAACGCTTGTGTTTGCATGTGCATTTACAGTTTGTGGCAACTGAGAGAATAATTTGAAGTTAAACAAATGCGTAGGGTGTTTATAGGTAGTTACTGGCACATTCACTTGCATGCAAATGTTTGAGTATCTCTGGGCAGTTTCTATATATTTATATTTGCTATGACATCAAACACAAATTAAGCCTTCTTGAAAGAAAAAAAATCATTATATACACTTGAATCGCACAGTAAAAACAAATGTCCACAGAATCAAATAAATTATGTAAATACATTAAAAAGTAAAAAAAAAAAAGTTAAAAAAAAGTTTCTTAAATATACACACTGTTTATTATAACAAAATTCAGTTATCAGTTTTCCATCCAGTGGATTTTAGACACAACTAAATTGCCATCACTGGATATCTCTTGAAATCACAAAAAAAAAATTCAAGAATAAAACCAACAAGAAACAGCATTTTTAAAATAAAAATGCTGATATTTAAAATTGATGTCCTAAAATTGTGTATAAATTGCTAATTTGCACCCCACTGGACATTAGCTCGACCTATACAAGGGTTCTTGTACTGGATTGTGTTGAAGTGGACAGGTGTCCTTTTCAAAGGGCAAACAACGCCAACAAAAACGAAAATGAGCAGTCTCAGCCACCTCTCTAATATGTAGGTCAAAAGATCACATTAGATCATAGATTTACAAGAATGAACTTGTGTCTTTGGTGATGATGATACTTTGTACTGACCAGAGAAGTCTGATTAAGAGACAGACTGTGACTTTATTAATAATGAAGACCCAAAATTCCTTTCTTTGTCATAATAAATTGATCAGCTTCAATAAGTGAATCAAAGATTCTATCTATCTGGATTAGATTATATTAGATAGAACTATATTAATCTATTGGGAAGACTCCGTCAGGGAAATTGAGGTTCCAGCAGCATTGTATAGCAGTACACAGGTAAATGTAAATGGACTGCATTTATATAGTGCTTTTCCATCTGCATCAGATGCTCAAAGTGCTTTACACATCAATACCTCACATTCACCCCAATGTGAGGCTGCTGCCATGCAAGGCGCCCACTACACACCGGTAACAACTAGGGGATAAAGGACCTTGTCCAAGGGCCCTTAGTGATTTTCCAGTCAGACTGGGATTTGAACTGAGCATCCTCTGGTCTCAAGCCCAACGCTTAACCACAAGACCTTTACCTCCCCCCCCAAACAGCACAGAGAACAAAGTCATGTGGAGTGATGAGACCAAAATTGAACTTTTTGGCCACAACAATAAAAGTTATTTTTGCAGAGGACAACAAGGAGAGGACAACAACAAGGCCTATGATGAAAGGTGAGGTGTTTTGGGGATGTGTGAGAGACAAAGGCACAAGAAATTTGGTCAAAATTGGAGGTAGGATGAATGCAGCATGTTTTCAGAAATACTGGAGGAAAAATTTGCACTCATCTGCCCAGAAGCTGCATATGGGATGTACCTGGACATTCCAACATGACAAACATCGAAAACACAAGGCCATGTTGACCTGTCATTGGCTACAGCAGAATAAATTGAAGGTTCTGGAGTGGCCATCTCAGTCCCCTGACCTCATTATCATTGAGCCACTCTGGGGAGATCTCAAACCTGCAGTTCATGCAAGACAGGCCAGGAATTTACAGGAACTGGAGTCTTTTTGCCAAAAAAAAGAATGAGCAGCTTTACCATAAAAAATAAAAATAAAGAGCCTTGCCCACCATTACCAAAAGAGACTCTAAGCTGTCATTGATGTTAAAGGGGGGTAATACATGGTATTAAGAACTGGAGTATGTAAACTTTTGATCAGGGTCATTTGGGTAGTTTCTGTTGTCATTATGATTTAAAAAGAGTAAACACAGTTGTTTGACAATAAATGGCTTCACACAACCACTAACCATGAGTAAAAAAAAAGTTTTGTTATCATTTATATTCTCTGAAAAATTACCAAAAAATTTTAAAAATCTGCCAGGGTATGTAAACATTTGAGCATAACTATCATTTGCTGCATATTTTACACATGGAAAATGTTCCTTTTGCCACAGCTCAACAAAATGTTGGGCACCTGATCATCAAATATTTAGTAGTCTGCTGTCACTGCGGAGCCCTAGAAGTGTCATGGCAAAATATTTTGCATGTTGAGAGAGTGTGCTTTCATTTTACTACATTGTGCGCTCATTTCACTAAATTGTGCTCTAGGATTACTATATTGTATGCACAATTTAGTATATTGTATTCTCATTTAACTGTAGTGTGGGCACATTTTACTATAGTGTGCACTCATTTTAAGCATTGTATAATGAATGCACAATTTAGTAAAACAAGGGTACAGTTTTTGAAAGAGAGCGCACAACTGAGGAAAACACTCAATTTTATCTTGACATGCACGTAAACATGAGCACGTTATAGTATTGAAATGTCCACGAGGACGTTGGAAAAGCTGACGGGAAGTATCAGCAAAACGGCGCTTTATTATGGAGCATAAAATGGTTACTGTTACCTGCCTTAGCCCTAAACATTCGATGCACCAGATAGCCAAAAAACACAGATAACACTTAAACAAATAAAACATAATAACACAAACATTACTGCAGGGTCGCTTCAGTATTTTGGAAATCTCGAGCTAACTAACCGAAGGTGACCCTGCTACAAAGAGTAGATGTCCGCTATAAACTGTCACCATCTAATGGTGAAAACTAAAAAGGCTTTAAGAAGCTGCCTACGGTTATCATCACTTACCAATGTGAACTGTAATGCCTATAACGTTTTCACGTTTTATTAATTCGAGGGCTTACGTAAAGGAAAACATGCTCACAAATTATCATGGCCAAAAAACAAATATCACTTTAAGTGACCTCTCCTGAGTTCTGTAAATTACAGTGAAGGACTTTAAAATTTAAAGAGTCCCCAGAAGTGATGTCTTTAAGAATGACAAGCTTGATTTTAGAATGGAGGTTATCTTGATTTGCTTGATTAATCTCAGGAACCTCATTCACTCACTCATCTTCAACTGCTTACTCCAGTTAAGGGTCACGGAGGGCTGGAGCCTATCACAGCAGTCACAGGGCATGAGGCGGGGTTCATCCTGGACTGGACGCCAGTGTGTTGCAGGGCTACATAGAGACAAACACATTCACACACCTACAGACAATTTAAAGTTCCCAATCCACCAAACCTGCATGTCTTTGGATGTGGGAGGAACCCACGCAAACAAGGGGAGAAAATGCAAACTCCACACAGAAAGGCCACAGGTGGGAATTGATCCCATGACCTTCTTGCTGTGAGGCAACAGTGCTAACCACTAATCCACCGTGCTACCCATCTCAGGAACCTGTGATCAGGAAATTTTGTGCTTTGGCTCACTTTTTGTGATTTTGCTGATATATCTGGCTATTTTGTTGTGAAAGTTGGGGAGGTGATGATCAAGTGGTTAAACAGTGAGTTTGAGACCATAGGGTCCTTGGTTCAAACCCTGCCCAGACAAAAAAAAAAAAAAAATCACAAAGGGCACTTGGGCAAGGTCCTTAATCCTCCAGTTACTCTCAGTGTGACATTGAATGCCTTAAATGGCAGCACCCTAACATCAGTATGTGTCAATGGGTGAATGTGAGGCATCACCGTAAAGTGCTTTGAGCTTCTGATCCCGGTGGAAAAGTGATATATAAATGAAATGCAATTACTACCAGGACATTAGGACCCAAATCGCGAGGGACCACTGGAAGCTCTGTGAATCATTCTGACCTGAAATAAAATCAAGTTTTGCAAATATAAAATGCTAATTTCTTAATCATTAATGCTGCATTTGTACCTTTAAAAAACTGGTTGAAATCATCCTCACTGCAGGCTTCTTGTTATATCGCACAGCGGAGCAGACAGAGACAGTGAGAAGTGGGAATGGGGGGAGGAAGAAGATAGGGACAGAGAAAAGAAAAGGGAAGAGAGGAAAAGAGGAGAGGAGGCAAACCTACTTTCCATCATTATCCTGTAAAATATCATTTGATTGGCTGCTCGGTGGCAGGGGCCCCCGGTGGCTGCAGCTCTGTCGTCTGGCTAAGGAGGGAAACACACAGCTTTTCACTTTTTCTGTCAAAACTAGCTTTTTCCAAATGGTATCATTTTAAATGCCATGACAGTGGAAGGTGGAAGGGAGTGTGATGGGCCTAAGGGTATACATAGACCCCATATGCTAGTGACACTGATACAAGTGTAATTCTAGACTATTAGAGTGACACGGGAGATCCTCCCAACCTCAGCCCCACACACACACTCACACACACAGAGCACTGAGCAGCGGAAGGAGGGGGGCGGGGGTGCATGTGGAACAGGCTGTCATGCCATGAAAATTTAAGAAATTCTTTAACCTGGCCTTGCCTGATCCCCTCCTGCTTTGAATATTTTATAATGCCAAAATGATTTATTAACTTGAGAAAGGTACAGCTCTGCAGGGCCAGGGCCAGGAGCCACAGGGACAACAGCGGGCTAAGACCCACAGGGTGCCGCATTGATCAAAAGACAGAGGGAAAAGAACCATTTCCACCATATTTTGGAGTAGCCTTTTTTCTCCAGAATGATGTGTCATTTCAAAAAGGAATGCAGGGGAAAGGATGAAGCAAATGAGTCAAATGTTTAGTTTTTTAAAAGATAAGTGATTTCTGAGCCACGTGCATTTAAAGGAGATATACTGTGAAAACTATTCCTTTTCTACTTAAAGATTGTTTGAGTTTGATCATTGTGCATGCAGAAATCCTCTTACTATAAGAAACTTTTTTTACCTGAAAAAGCTAGTTTTGCACCTGTGTGACATAAGTAATAGAAGTCCATATTTGGGCTCTTGCATGCTTTGTGAAAACATCTAATGAGCCAGTATGCACACTGTGTGATGCACCTACATGGTGTATAAGTGAAAACAGTCAATGGATCCTCTGTATTTTCTGGGTTTGAGATTGTCCTGGATCAAGAATAAGGTCCAGGCTTCCTATGACTTCCTGGACTTGTCCAGCAGAAGTGAATCTGTATGCAGTCAAAGTGCTGAATCTTCAGAGGCATACTGTTTTCTTGGCACTGACATTTATGTGTCTGCCTCTGAAGAACTTCTGGTGCAATGAGGTCATTGGACAGAGGTGCTTGCCAATGTTGATATCTTTGCAAGAGAACAAAGATCCAAGTGTTCTTCCTGTCTTCGGGTCCTATGTTTCTGGACTGCGACCACCTGTGAACAGCAATTGTGATGGAAATTGCTTGGTTTCACATGACATTTGCTGGGTAGCGCTCTTCCCTTGCTTCACTTGCAGGGTGTCCCCAGTGTCATGCCTGGATTTTGAAGTGTTCAAAGTTGGCGAGGCGACGAGGCTCATCCCAGTATGCTCCCAGAGCCATTGCTGGTGTTGTGTGACCCTCTCGCTGGGACTCCTAATGTGAGATATTTGTGAGAGAACTGTGGGGGGGGTTGCACACACATGAACTGCTAGGAAGCACACTAAAATAGCAGAGATGATCAGAGAAAAACAGCCACAACTGTGGTGGAGCTGCTGCCAGTCTACTGTGAGGACAATGCATGGTCAGGGAGGAAATATGGTGTCATGCTTTCATTAAACAGTATACGTCTTTCAAATCCAGCTCCCAGGAATTCGGGAAATTGTTTAATGACAAAAGCCATGCCATGGAAATGTGACATCATCTGTCCATCAAAGCCAAAATGCAGGAGGACGTTGCTGGAGGATGTAGCAGGAGGACATCTTGGATCTGCTGTGCAGACCCTGAGTGAAAAAAAAACAAGGGACTAGGCAAAGGGACTTACAATATTGCTGCATCATGGAGAAGAGGTTGGTTCAGCACATGGATGAGTGCTGCACACAGATCTCAGAGCTGCAGACAAAAGGACCATATAAGTGGGGATTGTATACTGGACATTCATGGGAGGACAGCAGGGACCATTCTGCAAGTCAGTGAGTGTGCGGTACACAGTCAGTTTATCTTATTTTAGTTTGTCATTACTGGGTACAATTGGGGGAATTTCCACAGTCTATTCACATGGATAGTAGCATGCGCAAACATGTCATCATTTTAGCTGCGAGTGGCCACCAGTGAGATACCAACTGGGTAACTGGCCCTCATTCACATGTTTGTTCACTAAATTGTGTCTCCAACTGCTCCCCAACAATCTTGCCCAGTGACAAAAAATCCTTACTGTGTGGTTGTAATACTTGAATGCTGTGATCTCAGTTACCAACCAAGTGTCTTCAGAGGATCTTTGAGTACCACTTGAATGACTTCAAAGTACTCCCTCCACCTTCTTAACAGGCTTTCCTTGCTTGTTAGCACATTTCCATTTACATCAGAGGTCTCAAACCGGTTCCAGAAAGGGCAGGGAGGATGCCGGCTTTCTGTACAACCATCCACTCCAGCAGGTGATTTCACTGATTAACTGATTTCACCTGCTCAAAGTGATGTTAATCAGTGAAATCACCTTCTGGAGTGGATGGTTGCACAGAAAGCCGGCACCCTCTCTGCCCTTTCTGGAACCGGTTTGAGACCTCTGATTTACATCCTTTATCATCCAAACCTGCTGCACATTCTTTGCAGCACAGTCTGTCTGGTTAACCCTTTACAAGTCCTGTTCTCCATCCTTGTTTAACGTGTGTATCACTGGTAAATGAATTGTCAAATAAGCTATCTATTCTAAATGAACAAAGAATTATGAAAGTATTAATGTATTGCATTTTGTTTTAGGTGTCATATGGTATGAGAATTTAAGTCATAAACATGGAGAATTTACTTAGCTTCATTTCATCTGCTGCTGATAAACACTCAGAAACATGAAGCTGTAAGGAATGTGGACTTTGATGACATCATGTATGGTAACCCCCCTCGAGGACCTCTATTGAAATGAATAGGGAAAATTTGATTTTTGTTTTACAGTGTGAAATCAGTGTTTTTTGTGGACTTTTACAGTGAATACATAAAAAAATGGTTAAAATGTGTGTTTTAGGAGGATGTAGTCATATGATTAGTGATGTTTATTACTTGGGCAGATTATCCAAAGATAATATTTTGAGGAGGAAAGTGGGATATTTTTAATTATTATTTTCATTTACTTTTGTTTTTGAATACCTCTGGGACAGACAGCAGAAGTGAAGCCCAGCAAAGCATCAAAACGGTCTTCAAAACAGGGATGTAACCATTGATTCTATTCTTTCCATTCATGGACACAGGTGGAGTGACTTTCAGACAGATTATCTGATGTATCATCATGATTATGGATCAGAACGCCTGTCAATCTGTTGTGCATTTTTCAGACACACTCTGGCTTATTTTGCTTTTATCAGCTTTATCAGGACTTGCACAAGTTGCAGCCGGTCTGCTCTGTGTGAGCCTGATCAAGTCAGATCTAAGAAGCTATTTGGATGGAAGTACTTGGATGGGAGACCTCTTCGGAACACCAGCGGCTCTGTGTGCTTCTCCAGGTCAAACTGGAGTTGCGTCGTGAAGGGCATCTGGCATAAAACAGGTGCCAAATACCAATGCGGATCTGGCTGTATCCGTTGTGGCGACCTAGTACAAAAAATTGGGAGCAGCTGAATGAACAACAACATCAGGGCTCCCACAAGTTAAAGAGTTGGAAGTAATGATGTATAATCTAGTATGTAAATTTTTTTTACATGATAGTTTTGACTGGAGTGAGATATACCCTTTAACTTCATATACTTTGCTAACATATACTTCATATACTTTGCTTTTCCTTAGCTTTCGCCACCTCTTTTCATCTAATGTCTCTGATTTTGCACACCTGTCTTCATACTTTTGTCATTTCACTGACAATTTCAACCTTTTCCGTCTTATTCTTGCCTGTACATTTTCATCCAGTGTTTTGTTAAAATATTAACTCTTCAATATGGTTAAATGTCTGGCAACTGCTTTGTGACTTTATGACATACTGAAACATATATTTTTAACATTGAGAGTAATTTGGAATCACCACTGTAATTCTTTGGGCATTATGTATAGGAATGCCACAAACACCTCACATTGGGCTTGACCCCGGCAACCCACTCATCATAGTATCACCAATACCCACACCATGTGCTGGCAGGGTCAAAATTAAACCTTAATAGAGTTAAATTATACCCACAGAGATTTACAGCAAATCTCTATTAAACATCTCAAACATACAACCCCTGGCAAAAATTATGGAATCACCGGCCTCGGAGGATGTTCATTCAGTTGTTTAATTTTGTACAAAAAAAGCAGATCACAGACATGACACAAAACTAAAGTCATTTCAAATGGCAACTTTCTGGCTTTAAGAAACACTATAAGAAATCAGGAAAAAAAAATTGTGGCAGTCAGTAACGGTTACTTTTTAGATCAAGCAGAGGGAAAAAAATATGGAATCACTCAATTCTGAGGAAAAAATTATGGAATCATGAAAAACAAAAGAACGCTCCAACACATCACTAGTATTTTGTTGCACCACCTCTGGCTTTTATAACAGCTTGCAGTCTCTGAGGCATGGACTTAATGAGTGACAAACAGTACTCTTCATCAATCTGGCTCCAACTTTCTCTGATTGCTGTTGCCAGATCAGCTTTGCAGGTTGGAGCCTTGTCATGGACCATTTTCTTCAACTTCCACCAAAGATTTTCAATTGGATTAAGATCCGGACTATTTTCAGGCCATGACATTGACCGTATGTGTCTTTTTGCAATGAATGTTTTCACAGTTTTTGCTCTATGGCAAGATGCATTATCATCTTGAAAAATGATTTCATCATCCCCAAACATCCTTTCAATTGATGGGGTAAGAAAAGTGTCCAAAATATCAACATAAACTTGTGCATTTATTGATGATGTAATGACAGCCATCTCCCCAGTGCCTTTACCTGACATGCAGCCCCATATCATCAATGACTGTGGAAATTTACATGTTGTCTTCAGGCAGTCATCTTTATAAATCTCATTGGAACGGCACCAAACAAAAGTTCCAGCATCATCACCTTGCCCAATGCAGATTCGAGATTCATCACTGAATATGACTTACATCCAGTCATCCACAGTCCACGATTGTTTTTCCTTAGCCCATTGTAACCTTGTTTTTTTCTGTTTAGGTGTTAATGATGGCTTTCGTTTCCTCCTGTTCGTTCCTCATTTGTTTTGTTGTGCATTTTCGATTTTTGAGACATATTGCTTTAAGTTTTCTGTCTTGATGCTTTGATGTCTTCCTTGGTCTACCAGTATGTTTGCCTTTAACAACCTTCCCATGTTGTTTGTATTTGGTCCAGAGTTTAGACACAGCTGACTGTGAACAACCAACATCTTTTGCAACATTGCGTGATGATTTACCCTCTTTTAAGAGTTTGATAATCCTCTCCTTTGTTTCAATTGACATCTCTCGTGTTGGCGCCATGATTCATGTCAGTCCACTTGGTGCAACAGCTCTCCAAGGTGTGATCACTCCTTTTTAGATGCAGACTAACGAGCAGATCTGATTTGATGCAGGTGTTAGTTTTGGGGATGAAAATTTACAGGGTGATTCCATAATTTATTCCTCAGAATTGAGTGAGTTCATATTTTTTTTCCCTCTGCTTGGTCTAAAAAAGTAACCGTTACTGACTGCCACAATTATTTTTCCTAATTTCTTATAGTGTTTCTTAAAGCCAGAAAGTTGCCATTTGAAATGACTTTAGTTTTGTGTCATGTCTGTGATCTCCTTTTTTTCTACAAAATTAAACAACTGAATGAACATCCTCCGAGGCCGGTGATTCCATAATTATTGCCAGGGGTTGTATTTCCAGGTTTAAAACACTGAGTGTTAAACTAATACCTCAGGAGTTAAAATCAACTCTGAAATACTTGATTCAAACACTATTTCAACTGACAAACCTTTACATTGCCTATTGTCTCACAAGGAAATTGATAAATGATATGAAAAATAAATGTGCAGTTTGTATTTGTAATGTTAGTGTCTATACATTTAAGAGTGTCTATAATTTAATGTAATAAATTAATAAGAATATTCAATCAATCAACATTTTTTATAAAGCACTTTACAGCAGCCAGACGGTGTCCAAAGTGCTTTACAGTGAAATCAAAGATTCACAAAAATAAAAACACACATACAATGAAGCTAAAATGGCACATAAAAATAAAACATGTCACAGGTATTAAAAAAAAGTATAAAAAAAGCCTGTTTAAATGAATAAGTCTTTAGCTTTGATTTAAAAAGTGCTAGGTCAGGAATATCACGTAAATCAAGAGGTAGTTTGTTCCACAGTCTGGGGCCAGCTACTGCAAAAGCATGATCATCTCAGAGTTTATATTTTGACCTCAGAACATCTAAGTAAAGTTGACCAGACGCCAGTAATGTCCTACTGTAAGTGCAGATAGTTAAAATTTCAAACAGGTAAGAGGGTGCAAGGCCATTAATAGCCTTAAAAACAAACATTAAAATTGTTCAATCAATTCTATAAGAATACTATCAGCAGAAAATATTGATTTATTTAATTCATGAAGCTGAAACGGTTAACATCATCCCCATCTTTATTTAATGTTCATGTTGATTTATTTGATGTTGTTTGCCTTTCAGGTTGTCTAAATCTGCCAAATATTTGCCAATAATTAGATTTCTTTTATAATCCGTGATGGCCAGAGACACCGTTTGGCCAACAATGTCACAAAGGTCACTGAGAAAGAGTCAGCTGGGAGGAGGGATATGAAGGCCAGACGTTCAATACCTCAATGATTTCATGTTGGGTAGGGGGAGACAGAAAGAGATAGAGGGAGGCAGACAGACGTTTAGGATTGCTAATTTTAAAGAAAAACGCCAAAGAGACACACAGAACCGTGAAGGTATAAATGTGTCGGAAAGTGAGAGCCATTGAAAAACAGGCAGAGTGAGTGAGCAGAGAAGCAGAAATGGCACATGGGAGCCAGTGAGAGAACAAAAGCGACCCTTCTGCTAATTGACTGCAGAATTAGCCCCATCTTTCCCAGTGGGACTTTGGTGAAGCAGTGGCAGATGGAGGCAGACTGGACACCACAACAGAAAAAAGGCCTGCAAAACCTGCCGTGAAGCTGGCCACAATTGTGGGTCACAACACTGCAACACGTTCCTTGTTTAACAGGACATGGGCGAGCACAGAATACAAACTGAGAGGGTTGGGGAGTGTTAAGAAGGTCACACAAAGAGGGAAGAAGAAGGGGGAGAAAAGGGACTTGGGAGTGCAGCATGAAGCCACTATTATTCGTAATAGTACTAGTAGTACCATAAGTAGTACTTGTAATTATTTTCCAGTCATGCTTGTGTGTCTTAAACCTGAACAGGTTTAAAATCATGAGCAGTATGCTGATGATAATGCAGTATGCTGATGATAATGCTTTGGTAGCACACGCGCCACAGAAGACCTCCAGGGCATCATGACTGTCTTTGTTGACTCATACACGTTCTGCACCAGGTCCCATACCAATATCCACCTAACCAGTTCAGTGTTGCTACAGTTACTTTGATAATTACTTTATTAGTTGCTTTTATAATTACTTTGTACAGTTCCAACTGTACTTCATTAGCAGCTTTCTGTAGTTACTTTATTAGCAGCTGCAGACAACTTGTAATGAATAAGAAATGTAACTAATAAGGTAACTTGTAATCTAACTTGCTTACTCTTATGACTGAGTAATCAGCAAAGTAACTAATCGGCAAAGTAACTCACAGTTACATTTCTGAAGACTCAATCTTAAAAATAACCAATTAGATTACTAGTTACTTTATTAGGTATGAAGTAACTGTATAAAATATCTGTAAAATGTAACTGTATAAAGTAAGTAATAAAGTAACTTTTCAAAGTTATTGTGGTAACACTGCCAGTCATCAATCCCGACCATGTACAATACGACTCTTGAAAATATTGAACACTTTCCATATCTTGATAGTCTTCTCTCATCCAAAGCTGAGATAGATTCTGAGGTTAATAATGTTGAAAAAAAAAGTCTTTCAAAACCGAGAGCTAAAGGTCCACACAAAACTCCTGGAGTCTCATTTATCAACCATTCATTCAAACAGATTTGTGCTTAAAGCATCCATACAAATACTTTTTAGTAGACTGTCATGTTTTGAGCGACCGGTAATGATATATAGACTGGTCACAGGAATGGTTAACTTTGCAAGGTTAAAAACAAAATCAGCATCTAATCAATCAATCAATCAATCAACTTTTTTTATATATAGCGCCAGATCACAACAGACAGTTGCCCCAAGGCGCTCTATATTGTAAGGCAAGGCCATACAATAATTATGAAAAACCCCAACGGTCAAAACGACCCCCTGTGAGCAAGCACTTGGCTACAGTGGGAAGGAAAAACTCCCCTTTAACAGGAAGAAACCTCCAGCAGAACCAGGCTCAGGGAGGGGCAGTCTTCTGCTGAGACTGGTTGGGGCTGAGGGAGAGAACCAGGAAAAAGACATGCTGTGGAGGGGGGCAGAGATCGATCACTAATGATTAAATGCAGAGTGATGCATACAAAGCAAAAAGAGAAAGAAACAGTGCATCATGGGAACCCCCCCACAGTCTACGTCTAAAGCAGCATAACCAAGGGATGGTCCAGGGTCACCTGATCCAGCCCTAACTATAAGCCTTAGCAAAAAGGAAAGTTTTAAGCCTAATCTTAAAAGTAGAGAGGGTATCTGTCTCCCTGATCTGAATTGGGAGCTGGTTCCACAGGAGAGGAGCCTGAAAGCTGAAGGCTCTGCCTCCCATTCTACTCTTGCAAACGCTAGGAACTACGAGTAAGCCTGCAGTCTGAGAGCGAAGCGCTCTAATGGGGTAATATGGTACTACGAGGTCCCTAAGATAAGATGGGACCTGATTATTCAAAACCTTATAAGTAAGAAGAAGAATTTTAAATTCTATTCTAGAATTAACAGGAAGCCAATGAAGAGAGGCCAACACGGGTGAGATATGCTCTCTCCTGCTAGTCCCCGTCAGTACTCTAGCTGCAGCATTTTGAATTAACTGAAGGCTTTTTAGGGAACTTTTAGGACAACCTGATAATAATGAATTACAATAGTCCAGCCTAGAGGAAATAAATGCATGAATTAGTTTTTCAGCATCACTCTGAGACAAGACCTTTCTGATTTTAGAGATATTGCGTAAATGCAAAAAGGCAGTCCTACATATTTGTTTAATATGCGCCTTGAATGACATATCCTGATCAAAAATGACTCCAAGATTTCTCACAGTATTACTAGAGGTCAGGGTAATGCCATCCAGAGTAAGGATCTGGTTAGACACCATGTTTCTAAGATTTGTGGGGCCAAGTACAATAACTTCAGTTTTATCTGAGTTTAAAAGCAGGAAATTAGAGGTCATCCATGTCTTTATGTCTGTAAGACAATCCTGCAGTTTAGCTAATTGGTGTGTGTCCTCTGGCTTCATGGATAGATAAAGCTGGGTATCATCTGCGTAACAATGAAAACTTAAGCAATACCGTCTAATAATACTGCCTAAGGGAAGCATGTATAAAGTGAATAAAATTGGTCCTAGCACAGAACCTTGTGGAACTCCATAATTAACTTTAGTCTGTGAAGAAGATTCCCCATTTACATGAACAAACTGTAATCTATTAGACAAATATGATTCAAACCACCGCAGCGCAGTGCCTTTAATACCTATGACATGCTCTAATCTCTGTAATAAAATTTTATGGTCAACAGTATCAAAAGCAGCACTGAGGTCCAACAGAACAAGCTAATGGTAGTGGTAGGCATAATAATGGACAACTATGCATGTTTGAACTTTGTTCCATTCACAATTTGTTACTTCTGTCATACTGGTTCTCAGTCTGGGCTTCATCTATGCTGCACATTGTGCTACTGTATGTGTTGTTGCCCCCATTGGTGAAGAAAAAGTTGAAGAGAAGCAGCACCAATATGCTGCGATACAGTACCCAAAGCCATGAAGAAGAAGCCTGTTTTTTCATGAAATGTGTATTTGAAGGTTAATTAAAGCACTTTTAGCTTATTCTCATTTTTCATGGAAAATGGATGTCTACATTAAACAAAGAACTGTATTGGATTACACGCTGAATAAAATATTTCAATCAGAAAAAGTGTTGTGATATAAGGGAGAGAGGTACGAGATAGATAGATAGATAGATAGATAGATAGATAGATAGATAGATAGATAGATAGATAGATAGATAGATAGATAGATAGATAGATAGATAGATAGATAGATAGATAGATAGATAGATAGATAGATAGATAGATAGATAGATAGATAGATAGATAGATAGATAGATAGATAGATAGATAGATAGATAGATAGATAGATAGATAGATAGATAGATAGATAGATAGATAGATAGATAGATAGATAGATAGATAGATAGTAAAATTTACAAAAATGGCAATGACATTGCCAAGACAAAATGAAAGATTTTCTAAGGGAAAATCAACCATGGTAAGTCGTCTGTTAATTATTATTATAGTTAATCTAACCCTATACCCAACCCAAGCCCTCACCATATCCAAAATGCAAACCTGTGTTTCTAAATGTTTTAAATGAAACGTGCATTGCACATGCGTGTGGGGAAATTGTAGGAATGTGCATGAAATGTAGCGCTTAACTTTTCATATCATACAAAATGTGCCAAGAGAATATCTTCAGCATTGCTATGAGCAGCTTTCCAATTATTTTAAGAGCAAAAACCTCCATGTCCAGCTCCCCCAAAAATATACATAGGTTTACCCCGCATAAGGAAAAAGTAAATAACCCTTCCCATTTTCCAGCATATTTTCTCAGATCATGTTGTATGATTTATAAATAACTTGACAGCCAATAAAAGTTCAGAGAAAATACACATTATTTATATATTCCCCTTTTTTTCATGTCAACTTTCAGAACTTAAATAAGTTATTAAAAATCCAAATCAATAACTCTCCAGATGCCAGCTTCCAAACCCCCTGATAAAAGGATTGATGACAGCAGTGCACACATATTATACTGCCCTGCATAACCAAGCAGCTCCTGTTACTATGAAGTTGAATTACGTTGCTCAAAGTGTTTTTTTTTTTTTTTTAAGTGCCAGAAGCATCCATTCCTCTTTCTAGGGATTACTCTGAGGAATGTATTTACAGTTTCTTTCTCTCATATAAAGGCTGTATGGAAATCACAGAACTACAGACACCACTCATAGGCTGTTTTGAATTTCAAAAAGGTGGGGAGTAAAACTATATTGTCCTTTTGAGGATGCAGAAGGATGCTTTCCATTCTGCGCTGCACCATGACTGTCATAGTAATCTGATATGACAAATTCACATACAGTGGATTAGCTGCTGGTGGTTAAAGCCAGAGCGGTTAATATTTGTTGATGTTGCTTTTATCCAGCAGGTCTGGTGTCCATGGGTATTGGTTACCCTGACGATGAGGAGAGGAGAGGAGAGGAAAGGAAAGGCTGTTTTTTCCTTGGCCACTGGGCCTGCTCATCACTTTGTATGCTGTCAAAATCTTTGATGTTCCCCGACTCTTGATGTCGGGGGCTATGAAAAATGCTTAGCTCAATTTAAGCCTCTCGCAAAAAAGGACTAACAACTGTAATTAAATCATTAAATTCTTGTCTACGCTTCACAGAGCATAGAGAAAATTAACTTCCCACCAACCTCATTTTCTACTTGAACATGAAATAATGATTTTTTTTTTTTTTTCTCGGGCTCATATAATTACAAAGCTAACATCTGATAGAGTCAGCATCCAGGGGGGATTATCACATGCATGAGTATTAGACCTCATTACCAGCTTGACTGCAAAATTATTACATCTTGTAATTGGATGGTGAGATTTATACACAGATTGGCTGGGTTTCTGTAAGATTGTAATTACAAGCTTCATTGGTTTGCTACTTATCGGAACTTCACAGAGAAAACAACTGGTAAAATGAAATGAGCATTTCATTAACCTATCGCCTTATCAGGGGAAAAACCTGTGTAACGTTCATGTATGCATTAACATAAATAGGATCATTCATTCTGCCGCCAGATAGCCTGGGCTGGAGTTTCCTCTTTTTTTTTCAGGCGAGGGTAGGGGGGAGAGAGAAAGAGAGAGAGAGAGGGTGTTGGTTTGATTGCAATGGGGGTAGGAGGGGAGGAGGTTGGTGGCAATATTCATTCATTTTCAGAGTTTATTTAACCTTCATAATCCTGTGCTGATGGGGAAAGGGAGGAAGAGAGAGACAAGGGAGGGGATGAAAGGGGAAAGAGGGGGGATGCAAAGGGATCGGGCAAGAAGAAAAATAATAATAAATTAGTTGTCTCACGTTACAAGGGATGAACTCAATATATCTATTACTTAAAGACTAACTGACTGTGAAAGTGCTCATTTCACGAGAGACGAGGCAGCGAGCTGGTGAGCTGGTGGGGCCTCACGGGGCCGCAAGGTGGCTGCTCTTCCCCTCCTCTCCCTCTCAGCTTTGATGTTTCCCTTTTCTCTGTTAACAAACTCTGGCCGTGTTCCCCTCTTGCTCAAACACAACAGCAGGTGCAGATTGGATGCCCACATAAATAACCTCCTCGCACAATGATGCCGGGGGATCGATCCAGATTTTTGATGGGTGCCGCTGCTCGCACAAAAAAAAGGAGGGTGTGTGATTTGGTGTGCGTCGAGAATGGCTGAGCAGGAAACAAATGGGAAAGAGCGGGATGGGACAGAAGGAGAGAAGATGCCGGGTGGGGTAGAGTGGGGGGTTGTGTGTGTGTGTGTGTGTGTGGGGGGGGGGGGGGGGGGGGGGGGGGTTAAGAGGAGTGATAGCAAGGCATGGAAAGGGAGGGGTATAAAATGGTTCAATTACAAGCCGAACACAATTTCTCTCTTCTTAACAAGAGATTTCATGGTGTGGGCCAATGTTTGGCAGAAACAGCTGAGTGCCACTAATGCTAAAACATTACATTGCGCCAGATCAGCTGGTCACTTTGGAGATGGGAGTCAGTTGTTATTGAACTTCATTGTCTGCGTTGCTTTCTTTCTCAGCTGGGATCAATCATCCTTCAACACGGGGGTGATTTAAGGAGGAGGAAAAAAAAACAACAGAAAATCATACTGCAACCTGCCACTCACTCCAAGAAAGACATGTTGGTGTGTCATATGGTGTGCCTCAGGGTCTTCTCCTAGATCCAATGTGGTTCTTGCTATACCATATATGTTTCCCCATGTCACATCAGCAGTCATATCCGCCTGACTACCAGGACATATACGTATACTGTACATACACGTGTGCACTTACGCATTTATTGGCTGTGCGCATTGACGTGCGCACAGCTTCTCCAGCCAAAGAAGACATGCAAAAAGCTGTTTGTGTGTGTGTGTACAATGTTTGTGCAAGACTTGGGAGGTTGGACAAAGTTGAATGAGAGTCAAATGGAACGCTGATGGTATGGGAATTATGCAAATGACAAGGAACAGTCAAGACAGAATGCAAAATGGATTACGGACGACTTGACGTTGTCGTTGGGATCCGTACAGGAATGACCCCTACCTGGCTGCCTATTGAAAATTCAAGTAGCTAGTCAGTTTTTTTTTTTTTTTTCAAGAGTAATGTCTAAGGAGTATTTGTGCTGACTTCAGTGCTTGTATCACCATTGGCAGGATTGTTTATCTGCTGCACTATTGGACACCAAGTCCAAGGAAGATATGATGATCTGTCTACTATATTACATGCAGCAGGTTCCTGTCCTTGGTCCTATTTTGTTCTTTATCTTGAGGGGAGGTGATGGTCTAGTGGTTAAAGTGTTGGGCTTGAGACCAGAGAATCATCGGTTCAAATCCCAGCCTGATCGCAAAATTACTAAGGCCCCTTGGGAAAGGTCCTTAATCCCCTAGTTGCTCCCGATGTGGAGTGAGTACCTTGTATGGCAGCACCCTCACATCAGAGTGAAAGTGAAGCATTATTTGTTAAGCGCTTTGAGCGTCTGATGCACATGGAAAGTGCGATATAAATGCAGACCATTTATCTATATAATACATGTTTTTTTTTTTCTTGAACATACCATAAATCCCTGTGAAGGCATATTGTGTTGTAGAGAATATCCCATTCTCCATTGCTTTTAAGCCTTTAGAGGTAGATATCTTGTTGTTATTATTGAACTTCATTGTCCAAGTTGCTTGTTTGTTGAGTTGAGTGTTTCTCCATTTTCACAGAGTTGCATCTGGAAGGGCATCCGGTGTAACAATTGTGCCAATTACCAATGCGGATCTGGCTGTATCCGTTGTGGCGACCCCGAACAAAACTGGGAGCAGCCGAATGAACAACATCCAGTTGTTATTGAACTTTATTGTCCACGTTTCTTTCTTTCTCAGTTGATATCAATCATCCTTCAACATGGATGTGATTTTTAAAAAGGATAGAAACATACTGCAACCAGCCACCAAATCTGAAGAAGATATGATGATCTGTCCCTGTGGTGTCCTGCAGGATTCTGTTCTTGGTCGTATTCTGTTTTCACTGTACCATATGTCTCCCCTTGGATGTGAGATAAATCTGAATCGTATTTCCCAACATGTCTTGGTCAACCAAGGAAAAGACATTTTGCCTGGAGGCCAATTTCACCAGCAAATCATACCATTTGGAGCATAATTTTGAAGGAACATGACTTTTATGTAAAGTGACCAAGATAGCTGAAACTTTGGGATGGATTGTACACAGACTGAAGTTAAAGTCCAGAAAATTTCAAGAAATTTGCTGGACCTTTGTAGGATTTATTACAATTTTTATGGGTTCTGTTTTTTTTGTTTTGTTTTGTTTTGTTATTTTGGGGGGGGGTTTTTTTGGGTGGGGGACACCCTGTACATTCATAAAATAGTTACAAAGAGGCCAAGGTGATCACAAGAGCAAACGCCTTTGGCGGTGTCACAAATAATGCATGCTTTTCACCTACAAATCCTCCAAAATCCTGCTGCAAGGCTTCTTACAAGGTCCTTTGAAAGGCCTCATGTGACATCTTGATTTACCTACACAACACAGCCTAAAGTTCAATGCTAACATTGTTCAATCCTAAAATAAACATGACATAAATAAGGTTGCACGTAACACTTATGACCAGATTCATTATTTTCCTTATTTATATCCTTTGTTACAGCTCTCTGAACAGAAGAGAAAGAGCCAACATTGTTTGTTCTTGCTCTCCCATCAGATTGACTAACCAGTGCCACAGAGACCTAATGTGTGAATTCTCTTTGACCCTTATTTTTTGGGATGTTTGCCCTTTAACACTGACCCTCTCTTTGCCTGAACTCTGTTTCTCCAACTCATTACCTCATAAATGAATTTGACAGATCAATGTTTTCATCTGTGACCCTGTAACACCCAAGACTGGTGTGTAGGACCAAGGGTTCCTTTTCTCAAGAGCCTTAGTCACATCCATATTTGTATTAAAATTATCTAAAAAAAAAAAAAGGAAATGGGAATTTGTCATGTAATAAATTTACATAAATCTTAAAAGTTAGGGATAATATTTCTGTGAGTGTGCACAACCATTTTCAGATCTCTCCAGAGATGCTCAATTAGATTCAGGTCTGGGCTCTGGTTGGACCACTCAAGGACATTCACAAAGTTGTCCTGAAGCCACTCCTTTGATATCTTGCTGTGTGCTGAGGGTCGTTGTCCTGCTGAAAGATGAACCGTCACCCCAGTCTGAGGTCAAGAGTGCTCTGGTGCAGTTTTTTATCCAGGATGTTTCTGTACATTTTTGCATTCATCTTTCCCTCAATCCTGACTAGTCTCCTAATTCCTGCTGCTGAAAAACATCCCCACAGCATGATGCTGCCACCACCATGCTTTACTGTTGGGACGGTGCTTGGTTTGCTCCAAACACGATGCCTGGCATTCACACCAAAGAGTTCAATCTTGGTCTCATCGGATGAGAGGATTTTGTTTCTCATGGTCTGAGAGTCTTTCAGGTGCCTTTTCAGGTGCCTGTTAAACTCCAGATGACCTGCCATGTGCCTTTTTCTAAGAAGTGGCTTTTGTCTGGCCACTCTACCATACTGGCCTGATTGGTGGATTGCTGCAGAGATGGTTGTCCTTCTGGAAGGTTCTCCTAAGTCCACAGAGGAATGCTGGAGCTCTGACAGAGTAAACATCAGGTTTTTGCTCACCGGCCTGACTAAGGCCCTTCACCCCGATTGCTCAGTTTTGACGCTCGGCCAGCTCTAGGAAGAGTCCTGGTGGATCTGAACATCTTCCATTTACAAATGATGGATGCCACTGTGCTCATTGGGACCTTCAAAGCAGCAAAAATGTTTCTGTACCCTTCCCCAGATTTGTGCCTCAAGACAATCCTGTCTCGGAGGTCTACAGACAATTCCTTTGACTCCATGCTTGGTTTGTGCTCTGACATGCTCTGTCAACTGTGGAACCTTATATGTCGACAGGTGTGTGTCTTTCTAAATCATGTCCAATCAATTTAATTTCCTTCAGGTGGACTGTAATTAAGCTGTAGAAAAAATCTCAAGGATGATCAGTGGAAACAGGACACACTTGAGCTCAATTTTGAGCTTCAGGGCAAAGGCTGTGAATACTTACATAGGTGTGATTTCTTAGTTTTAATAAATTTGCAAAATCAAAAAAAAATTCACATTGAGATGATGAGGTGTTGTGTGTAAAATTTCATCCTTTTTGGATTAAGGCTGTAACATAAAATGTGGAACAAGTGAAGCACTACACTCAACAAAAATATAAACGCAACACTTTTGGTTTTGCTCCCATTTTGTATGAGATGAACTCAAAGATCTAAAACTTTTTCCACATATACAATATCACCATTTCTCTCAAATATTGTTCACAAACCAGTCTGAATCTGTGATAGTGAGCACTTCTCCTTTGTTGAGATAATCCATCCCACCTCACAGGTGTGCCATACCAAGATGCTGATTAGACACCATGATTAGTGCACAGGTGTGCCTTAGACTGCCCACAATAAAAGGCCACTCTGAAAGGTGCAGTTTTATCACACAGCACAATGCCACAGATGTCGCAAGATTTGAGGGAGCGTGCAATTGGCATGCTGACAGCAGGAATGTCAACCAGAACTGTTGCTCGTGTATTGAATGTTCATTTCTCTACCATAAGCCGTCTCCAAAGGCGTTTCAGAGAATTTGGCAGTACATCCAACCAGCCTCACAACCGCAGACCACGTGTAACCACACCAGCCCAGGACCTCCACATCCAGCATGTTCACCTCCAAGATCGTCTGAGACCAGCCACTCGGACAGCTGCTGGAACAATCGGTTTGCATACCCAAAGAATTTCTGCACAAACTGTCAGAAACTGTCTCAGGGAAGCTCATCTGCATGCTCGTCGTCCTCATCGGGGTCTTGACCTGACTCCAGTTCGTCGTTGTAACCGATTTGAGTGGGCAAATGCTCACATTTGCTGCCGTTTGGCACGTTGGAGAGGTGTTCTCTTCACGGATGATGCGAAGGAGATGTGTTGCACTGCATGAGGCAAATGGTGGTCACACCAGATACTGACTGGTATCCCCCCCCCAATAAAACAAAACTGCACCTTTCAGAGTGGCCTTTTATTGTGGGCAGTCTAAGGCACACCTGTGCACTAATCATGGTGTCTAATCAGCATCTTGGTATGGCACACCTGTGAGGTGGGATGGATTATCTCAGCAAAGGAGAAGTGCTCAATATCACAGATTTAGACTGGTTTGTGCACAGTATTTGAGGGAAATGGTGATATTGTGTATGTGGAAAAAGTTTTAGATCGTTGAGTTAATCTCATACAAAATGGGAGCAAAACCAAAAGTGTTGCGTTTATATTTTTGTTGAGTATACGTTCCGGATGCACTGTAATGTTAGATGAGGCGAATATTAATTTTATCTAACTAATGCTCCTTAAAACTTAGAAACAGGTTAACATTAACATTCATCTATAGACACTTCACGCAAATCAATTCTGAACCTCGGAAGGCAAGAAAGTAAGTGTATTAAGAAAAGTAGATCCCTGCTTACATTATCCTAACCACAGTATACTTTGGCTTATGCCAGGCACTGGACCGTAGACTTTTATGAGCAATTACAATGATGGAAGAGAAAAGAAGATGAGATGTTCAACTAATATTACGAAAGGGGTGTCTGAAATTGTATTACAACATTCTGTCAGGCATGAATATGGGAAATACATTGTAATATTTACAATTACAGGTCAGAAAGAAATATAATGGTTTGAACCCCCTCCCCCAGTTGTTTTTGCCTCTTTTTAGGGGGTGGTCACTGTTTGTTCTCTTTGTTCCAGACTGATATATATAATATGTCTGAAATTCAGTTTGCGTTTATTAAATTACACGCAGATTAAATGTAGCAGACACGGATTATTTGTTATAATTGTTTTAGCAGGTTTTCAGGGTATCATGCAGCAGTCTCTTACACTCAACAAAAATATAAATGCAACACTTTTGGTTTTGCTCCCATTTTGTATGAGATGAACTCAAAGATCTAAAACTTTTTCCACATAGTTGTAGTCTTACACACCTCTCTGCAGCTTCTCTCCCCCTGCCATCCCCTCATTACCCCATCCCCGTAGAGACGGTGCCTGCTCCCAGACTACCAATAACCAGCAAAAATCTATTTAAGCATAAAAATTCAAAAAGAAAAAATAATATAGCACCTTCAACTGCACCACAGACTAAAACAGTTAAATGTGGTCTATTAAACATTAGGTCTCTCTCTTCTAAGTCCCTGTTGGTAAATGATATAATAATTGATCAACATATTGATTTATTCTGCCTAACAGAAACCTGTTACAGCAGGATGAATATGTTAGTTTAAATGAGTCAACACCCCCGAGTCACACTAACTGTCAGAATGCTCGTAGCACGGGCCGGGGCGGAGGATTAGCAGCAATCTTCCATTCCAGCTTATTAATTAATCAAAAACCCAGACAGAGCTTTAATTCATTTGAAAGCTGTCTCTTAGTCTTGTCCATCCAAATTGGAAGTCCCAAAAAACAGTTTTATTTGTTATTATCTATCGTCCACCTGGTCGTTACTGTGAGTTTCTCTGTGAATTTTCAGACCTTTTGTCTGACTTAGTGCTTAGCTCAGATAAGATAATTATAGTGGGCGATTTTAACATCCACACAGATGCTGAGAATGACAGCCTCAACACTGCATTTAATCTATTATTAGACTCTATTGGCTTTGCTCAAAAAGTAAATGAGTCCACCCACCACTTTAATCATATCTTAGATCTTGTTCTGACTTATGGTATGGAAATAGAAGACTTAACAGTATTCCCTGAAAACTCCCTTCTGTCTGATCATTTCTTAATAACATTTACATTTACTCTGATGGACTACCCAGCAGTAGGGAATAAGTTTCATTACACTAGAAGTCTTTCAGAAAGCGCTGTAACTAGGTTTAAGGATATGATTCCTTCTTTATGTTCTCTAATGCCATATAACAACACAGTGCAGAGTAGCTACCTAAACTCTGTAAGGGAGATAGAGTATCTCGTCAATAGTTTTACATCCTCATTGAAGACAACTTTGGATGCTGTAGCTCCTCTGAAAAAGAGAGCTTTAAATCAGAAGTGTCTGACTCCGTGGTATAACTCACAAACTCGTAGCTTAAAGCAGATAACCCGTAAGTTGGAGAGGAAATGGCGTCTCACTAATTTAGAAGATCTTCACTTAGCCTGGAAAAAGAGTCTGTTGCTCTATAAAAAAGCCCTCCGTAAAGCTAGGACATCTTTCTACTCATCACTAATTGAAGAAAATAAGAACAACCCCAGGTTTCTTTTCAGCACTGTAGCCAGGCTGACAAAGAGTCAGAGCTCTATTGAGCTGAGTATTCCATTAACTTTAACTAGTAATGACTTCATGACTTTCTTTGCTAACAAAATTTTAACTATTAGAGAAAAAATTACTCATAACCATCCCAAAGACGTATCGTTATCTTTGGCTGCTTTCAGTGATGCCGGGATTTGGTTAGACTCTTTCTCTCCGATTGTTCTGTCTGAGTTATTTTCATTAGTTACTTCATCCAAACCATCAACATGTTTATTAGACCCCATTCCTACCAGGCTGCTCAAGGAAGCCCTACCATTATTTAATGCTTCGATCTTAAATATGATCAATCTATCTTTGTTAGTTGGCTATGTACCACAGGCTTTTAAGGTGGCAGTAATTAAACCATTACTTAAAAAGCCATCACTTGACACACATCACAGCTATCTTAGCTAATTATAGGCCAATCTCCAACCTTCCTTTTCTCTCAAAAATTCTTGAAAGGGTAGTTGTAAAACAGCTAACTGATCATCTGCAGAGGAATGGTCTATTTGAAGAGTTTCAGTCAGGTTTTAGAATTCATCATAGTACAGAAACAGCATTAGTGAAGGTTACAAATGATCTTCTTATGGCCTCGGACAGTGGACTCATCTCTGTGCTTGTTCTGTTAGACCTCAGTGCTGCTTTTGATACTGTTGACCATAAAATTTTATTACAGAGATTAGAGCATGCCATAGGTATTAAAGGCACTGCGCTGCGGTGGTTTGAATCATATTTGTCTAATAGATTACAATTTGTTCATGTAAATGGGGAATCTTCTTCACAGACTAAAGTTAATTATGGAGTTCCACAAGGTTCTGTGCTAGGACCAATTTTATTCACTTTATATATGCTTCCCTTAGGCAGTATTATTAGACGGTATTGCTTAAATTTTCATTGTTACGCAGATGATACCCAGCTTTATCTATCCATGAAGCCAGAGGACACACACCAATTAGCTAAACTGCAGGATTGTCTTACAGACATAAAGACATGGATGACCTCTAATTTCCTGCTTTTAAACTCAGATAAAACTGAAGTTATTGTACTTGGCCCCACAAATCTTAGAAACATGGTGTCTAACCAGATCCTTACTCTGGATGGCATTACCCTGACCTCTAGTAATACTGTGAGAAATCTTGGAGTCATTTTTGATCAGGATATGTCATTCAAAGCGCATATTAAACAAATATGTAGGACTGCTTTTTTGCATTTACGCAATATCTCTAAAATTAGAAAGGTCTTGTCTCAGAGTGATGCTGAAAAACTAATTCATGCATTTATTTCCTCTAGGCTGGACTATTGTAATTCATTATTATCAGGTTGTCCTAAAAGTTCCCTAAAAAGCCTTCAGTTAATTCAAAATGATGCAGCTAGAGTACTGACGGGGACTGGAAGGAGAGAGCATATCTCACCCATATTGGCCTCTCTTCATTGGCTTCCTGTTAATTCTAGAATAGAATTTAAAATTCTTCTTCTTACTTATAAGGTTTTGAATAATCAGGTCCCATCTTATCTTAGGGACCTCGTAGTACCATATCACCCCAATAGAGCGCTTCGCTCTCAGACTGCAGGCTTACTTGTAGTTCCTAGGGTTTGTAAGAGTAGAATGGGAGGCAGAGCCTTCAGCTTTCAGGCTCCTCTCCTGTGGAACCAGCTCCCAATTCAGATCAGGGAGACAGACAGCCTCTCTACTTTTAAGATTAGGCTTAAAACTTTCCTTTTTGCTAAAGCTTATAGTTAGGGCTGGATCAGGTGACCCTGAACCATCCCTTAGTTATGCTGCTATAGACGTAGACTGCTGGGGGGTTCCCATGATGCACTGTTTCTTTCTCTTTTTGCTCTGTATGCACCACTCTGCATTTAATCATTAGTGATCGATCTCTGCTCCCCTCCACAGCATGTCTTTTTCCTGGTTCTCTCCCTCAGCCCCAACCAGTCCCAGCAGAAGACTGCCCCTCCCTGAGCCTGGTTCTGCTGGAGGTTTCTTCCTGTTAAAAGGGAGTTTTTCCTTCCCACTGTAGCCAAGTGCTTGCTCACAGGGGGTCGTTTTGACCGTTGGGGTTTTACATAATTATTGTATGGCCTTGCCTTACAATATAAAGCGCCTTGGGGCAACTGTTTGTTGTGATTTGGCGCTATATAAAAAAATTGATTGATTGATTGATTGACATACACAATATCACCATTTCCCTCAAATATTGTTCACAAACCAGTCTAAATCTGTGATAGTGAGCACTTCTCCTTTGCTGAGATAATCCATCCCACCTCACAGGTGTGCCATATCAAGATGCTGATTAGACACCATGATTAGTGCACAGGTGTGCCTTAGACTTCCCACAATAAAAGGCCACTCTGAAAGGTGCAGTTTTATCACACAGCACAATGCCACAGATGTCGCAAGATTAGAGGGAGCGTGCAATTGGCATGCTGACAGCAGGAATGTCAACCAGAGCTGTTGCTCGTGTATTGAATGTTCATTTCTCTACCATAAGCCGTCTCCAAAGGCGTTTCAGAGAATTTGGCAGTACATCCAACCAGCCTCACAACCGCAGACCACGTGTAACCACACCAGCCCAGGACCTCCACATCCAGCATGTTCACCTCCAAGATCGTCTGAGACCAGCCACTCGGACAGCTGCTGAAACAATCGGTTTGCATAACCAAAGAATTTCTACACAAACTGTCAGAAACCGTCTCAGGGAAGCTCATCTGCATGCTCGTCATCCTCATCGGGGTCTCGACCTGACTCCAGTTCGTCGTCGTAACCGACTTGAGTGGGCAAATGCTCACATTCACTGGCATTTGGCACGTTGGAGAGGTGTTCTCTTCACGCATGAATCCCGGTTCACACTGTTCAGGGCAGATGGCAGACAGTGTGTGTGGCGTCGTGTGGGTGAGCGGTTTTCTGATGTCAATGTTGTGGATCGAGTGGACCATGGTGGCGGTGGGGTTATGGTATGGGCAGGCGTCTCTTATGGACGAAGAACACAGGTGCATTTTATTGTTGGCATTTTGAATGCACAGAGATACTGTGACGAGATCCTGAGGCCCATTGTTGTGCCAACATCCAAGAACATCACCTCGTTGCAGCAGGATAATGCACGGCCCCATGTTGCAAGGATCTGTACACAATTCTTGGAAGCTGAAAATGTCCCAGTTCTTGCATGGCCGGCATGCTCACCGGACATGTCACCCATTGAGCATGTTTGGGATGCTCTGGACCGGCGTATACGACAGCGTGTACCAGTTCCTGTCAATATCCAGCAACTTCACACAGCCATTGAAGAGGAGTGGACCAACATTCCACAGGCCACAATTGACAACCTGATCAACTCTATGTGAAGGAGATGTGTTGCACTGCATGAGGCAAATGGTGGTCACACCAGATACTGACAGGTATCCCCCCCAATAAAACAAAACTGCACCTTTCAGAGTGGCCTTTTATTGTGAACAATATTTGAGGGAAATGGTGATATTGTGTATGTGGAAAAAGTTTTAGATCTTTGAGTTCATCTCATACAAAATGGGAGCAAAACCAAAAGTGCTGCGTTTATATTTTTGTTGAGTGTATTAACGTGACAAAAAGCATTAAAAAATTACATTTTGTAGTATAATATTAATTTACAATTGTCATCATGCAGTGGCGGCACCAGGAAATTTTTGTTGGGGGAGCTGAAGTAAAAGTTGGAGGGGCTCCACAAAATGTCGTTGAAATGAACAATATATAGTAAATTGCTTTATAAATACCACAGTATATGTTTTAGTCACCCGTGCTCCTCTAAAATGTGGTATCAGTGCACACACACATATCACTTAGAATGATTGCCGAACAACGATATACAACCCCTGGCAAAAATTATGGAATCACCGACCTCGGAGGATGTTCATTCAGTTGTTTAATTTTGTAGAAAAAAAGCAGATCACAGACATGACACAAAACTAAAGTCGTTTCAAATGGCAACTTTCTGGCTTTAAGAAACACTATAAGAAATCAGGAAAAAAAATTATGGCAGTCAGTAATGGTTACTTTTTTAGACCAAGCAGAGGAAAAAAATATGGAATCACTCAATTCTGAGGAAAAAATTATGGAATCATGAAAAACAAAAGAACGCTCCAACACATCACTAGTATTTTGTTGCACCACCTCTGGCTTTTATAACAGCTTGCAGTCTCTGAGGCAAGGACTTAATGAGTGACAAACAGTACTCTTCATCAATCTGGCTCCAACTTTCTCTGATTGCTGTTGTCAGATCAGCTTTGCAGGTTGGAGCCTTGTCATGGATCATTTTCTTCAACTTCCACCAAAGATTTTCAGTTGGATTAAGATCCGGACTATTTGTAGGCCATGACATTGACCCTATGTGTCTTTTTGCAAGAAATGTTTTCACAGTTTTTGCTCTATGGCAAGATGCATTATCATCTTGAAAAATGATTTCATCATCCCCAAACATCCTTTCAATTGATGGGATAAGAAAAGTGTCCAAAATATCAACGTAAACTTTTGCATTTATTGATGATGTAATGACAGCCATCTCCCCAGTGCCTTTACCTGACATGCAGCCCCATATCATCAATGACTGTGGAAATTTACATGTTCTCTTCAGGCAGTCATCTTTATAAATCTCATTGGAACGGCACCAAACAAAAGTTCCAGCATCATCACCTTGCCCAATGCAGATTCGAGATTCATCACTGAATATGACTTTCATCCAGTCATCCACAGTCCACGATTGCTTTTCCTTAGCCCATTGTAACCTTGTTTTTTTCTGTTTAGGTGTTAATGATGGCTTTCGTTTAGCTTTTCTGTATGTAAATCCCATTTCCTTTAGGTGGTTTCTTACAGTTCGGTCACAGACGTTGACTCCAGTTTCCTCTCATTCGTTCCTCTTTTGTTTTGTTTGTGCATTTTCGATTTTTGAGACGTATTGCTTTAAGTTTTCTGTCTTGACACTTTGATGTCTTCCTTGGTCTACCAGTATGTTTGACTTTAACAACCTTCCCATGTTGTTTGTATTTGGTCCAGAGTTTAGACACAGCTGACTGTGAACAACCAACATCTTTTGCAGCATTGCGTGATGATTTACCCTCTTTTAAGAGTTTGATAATCCTCTCCTTTGTTTCAATTGACATCTCTCGTGTTGGAGCCATGATTCATGTCAGTCCACTTGGTGCAACAGCTCTCCAAGGTGTGATCACTCCTTTTTAGATGCAGACTAACGAGCAGATCTGATTTGATGCAGGTTAGTTTTGGGGATGAAAATGTACAGGGTGATTCCATAATTTATTCCTCAGAATTGAGTGAGTCCATATTCTTTTCCCTCTGCTTGGTCTAAAAAAGTAACCATTACTGACTGCCACAATTATTTTTCCTGATTTCTTATAGTGTTTCTTAAAGCCAGAAAGTTGCCATTTGAAATGACTTTAGTTTTGTGTCATGTCTGTGATCTGCTTTTTTTCTACAAAATTGAACAACTGAATGAACATCCTCTGAGGCCGGTGATTCCATAATTATTGCCAGGGATTGTACAGCTTCTGTATATTCTGTAACGTGCTTGATGAATTCCTGCGCAAAAAGTAGTTCCCAGATAATTGTGATATATTCCTGTGAGATAAGCATATCTCATCTAAATCAATTCTAAAATTTACCAGTATTAAAATTATAACGATAAGTGAATTTTTAAGAGTGGCTGTAATAAATATTTAGGAAACCTAAATTTTTGGAGTATGGAGTTAAATTAGTCTCATTAATACAAATGCACAGAGGGTGATTTACAAATATCCTTTGATTTGTACACATGCTTTGCGATCCACAAACACAAATTTCTGATTTGTAACGTGTGTGGGTTTTTACAAATAAATGTTTATTTGCAAAACTGAAAATTATGTTTGTGAATGGTGATTCTGCATTGGTGGATCACCGAACGCACACATTCATCAATTTGCTCAGTTACGCAATACTGAGACATTCTCAGTGCAAAACTGCAGTTGAGATCCACAAATATGTCAGTCGCTATTCACATTATTGGCAGAATTATTGGGGTTGCTGAGGGGGTACTGAGGGGGATTGGGGGAGCTTAAGCCCCCCAAGCCCCCCCTTGGCGCCGCCACTGTCATCATGTGGATTCTCTATGTTGTTTGACTGCAGCGACTCTCTGGTGCGCAAGGGATTATGGGATACGTCAATAGGGCGAATACAATTACATGACAATTAAATGCACTATATACTTCAGAGTAAATTAACATTCTCAATCTAAAATTGACTTTTAAAATAATGAAAACCATAAACCTTATTTCCACAATAATTTATTAATTTACAGAGAGAATGTCAGTTGCTATGACAGGCCAAAACAACGCCCCTCGTGGGTCCCATACTGGCGAGCTCTGCTCCAGTAGTTAGTTTTGCATGAAAATAAATAAATGATTTAAATTCAAAAATTAAAAAGTCAGATTTGTTTTATTCCTTTTTTTTGTCGGTAAAGTCTGCGTTTACTACTATATTTATAACCAATAAAACACTCCTTTTAAAGCCTGGAGCACCTGAACCAGAGCCAAGCTGATCAGCGATCACAGTGATAGCAGAGCTGTTAAGAACAAGAGGCCAAGGCATCCTGGGGAAAATGTCCAGCAAAAACACACAAAAAAAATAACAAAAAAACAGCAGGTTTCAACTACTATCAATAGTCAGTACAAAGACGCACCAAAGCAAAAAGCAGCACAACATGATAACAGATGAAAGCAATGGCCTCATTAAAATTCCATTTGTCATGCTGTCTGTTGATTGTTTAATCTGTAAGTCTATCTTTTACACTGCTATCAAAGGCTTTAATTTCAAAAGAATACTTCAGTGTACAGAAATCTTTTTCCCCAATGAAGGCATTTCCTTAAAATTCAATTAACTCTGCTGATAAATAAACGTGGGGATTGTAGCAAGTGAAAACAGATTTGCATGCTCCCGTATTCAGCAAGTAAACACCTGACATGGGATACTTATGCTTATGAATATTCCTAAACTAATTTTTGAAAGCAATGTTTTAGTCACGCTGGTTGAGATTTAGCATAGCATTGTATATTTTACAATAAACACAATGATATCTATAGCGCCAGTGATTTGTATTGCTCATACATTGATATACTTTGCATACAGTTGTGTGCACGCACTATGAGCTTTGGCTTACAGAGATTGGTGAACTCACTTTCGCTTAGTTATTCATGAAGAAGTTAATAACCAAGTAATGAAATGATCTTGTGGATTGCCAAATGAGTTGATTAGCTCAAACAATCTGTTGTGTTCAAGCATTCAACAGCCTTCAACAGAATTTTAAAGTAGCCTAAACTAATCAAAAATGTTCATTTGAATCCACAAATCGGAGTTTGTTCTCAAAAGCCACGCTCAAAGTCGTCCTTGAGGTCTATCACTGCAGATTCCTAAAGTGGTGTTAATGACGTAACAGTCAAGGGGAGGCGTGTGGGCTTTTCCTGTAAAAATGGTTTTATGACTTCTTTATGCTAATCCTCTTAGGTCAGTTCCATAATAAAACACCAAGCTTGATGTAGTTAAAACCCTTTAAAGGCTAGTAAACGCTGCATCCTCATTTTTCTCCCCTCCCTTGTTGTATCTCTCTCTCTCTCTCTGTCTTTCTTTCTGTCTCTCTTTCACTCACTCTTTGGCTAGCTAGCTATTCATTAGCTCCAGCCCCCGTGGCAATGGGAGTCTTTAACCTCCATTAGATCTGATGTTGATATGTTTCCCCAGCAAAGAGCCAAAACAATTAACGCCGCTTCTCACATTTCTCTCCCCTTAGCCCCTAACCACATCAAAATCTGGGCCCACCCATTCATTACCCACCCCTGAGAAGGCCCTTGGGGAGGAAAAAAAAGTCGGATCCTTGGCTGTTGTTGTTGTATGGTATGTGGTTGGAAGCCAGAATGAGTTAGAAGAAACTTGTCAACAATAATGAAATACAGTGACTGTCAAAATGGTGGCAAACGATGACTTTTATTGGCTTTGTGGCTACACCTTCTACGCTACGCTTGTTTTTGTGCAATTATGGTCCACATTTTCAGCAACGGTGGTGGCAGCAGAGCTCTTCCTGTGGTGGTCTAAAGTTCTGGAATTCCTTTTTTAAAGTTCTACATAGGCCTTGAGGTCCATTGGTGCTGTTGATCCTGTTGCGTGAAGCTGAAGAGATTCCACACTTTGGTTGGGGAAGTAACCTGCAACAGACTGACATCCTGTCCAACGGGAGAACCAGAAGCCCTCATCTGCTTCACGCTGCAGTATCAAAGAGAAGTACAGGCCTGATGGACCTGAGTGCCTGTGTAGGACATATCAGTATCACTGGTGGGATGTTTTTTATATTCTAATTGATGCTATGTCATTACAGTGGATTAGCGGTTAGCACTGTTGCCTCACAGCAAGAAGGTCATGGGATCGATTCCCAGCTGTGGTCTTTCTGCGTGGAGTTTGCATGTTCTCCCTGTGTTCCCTCCAGGTGCTCCGGCTTCCTTCCCACATCCAAAGACCTCCAGCCCCCGGTGACCCTTAATTGGAGTAAACAGGTATAGAAAATGGATGGATGGATGGTATATCTGTTTGTTCACCAAAATGTCTTCCCTTGTTCATTTTTTATAATTTGGAGCCTCTTCCAGTGTACACTGGTTGAAAGGCATGTTAGAACCTGGACAAGTGTAGACTATTTTCATTCAATCAAATCAAATCAATTTTATTTATATAGCGCCAAATCACAACAAACAGTTGCCCCAAGGCACTTTATATTGTAAGGCAAAAGCCATACAATAATTACAGAAAAACCCCAACGGTCAAAACGACCCCCTATGAGCAAGCACTTGGCGACAGTGGGAAAGAAAAACTCCCTTTTAACAGGAAGAAACCTCCAGCAGAACCAGGCTCAGGGAGGGGCAGTCTTCTGCTGGGACTGGTTGGGGCTGAGGGGAGAGAATCAGGAAAAAGACATGCTGTGGAGGGGAGCAGAGATCAATCACTAATGATTTAATGCAGAGTGGTGCATACAGAGCAAAAAGAGAAAGAAACACTCAGTGCATCATGGGAACCCCCCAGCAGTCTAAGTCTATAGCAGCATAACTAAGGGATGGTTCAGGGTCACCTGATCCAGCCCTAACTATAAGCTTTAGCAAAAAGGAAAGTTTTAAGCTTAATCATAAAAGTAGAGAGGGTGTCTGTCTCCCTAATCCGAATTGGGAGCTGGTTCCACAGGAGAGGAGCCTGAAAGCTGAAGGCTCTGCCTCCCATTCTACTCTTACAAACCCTAGGAACTACAAGTAAGCCTGCAGTCTGAGAGTGAAGTGCTCTATTGGGGTGATATGGTACTATGAGGTCCCTAAGATAAGATGGGACCTGATTATTCAAAACCTTATAAGTAAGAAGAAGAATTTTAAAATCTATTCTGGAATTAACAGGGAGCCAATGAAGAGAAGCCAATATAGGTGAAATATGCTCTCTCCTTCTAGTCCCTGTCAGTACTCTAGCTGCAGCATTTTGAATTAACTTGAATTAGTTCCTACAATTTAGATGGCAAATCCCCCATAGCAAATTTGTGTTAAATTTCCAGTGTTAAAGCTATAGGGCCACCCAAATTTCACTAAACTGACAACATTTAGTTTCTACTGATATCCAAGCATTATAATGTAGCTTTATTTTTTAAGTGTGTTTCAAAATGACATATTTTTTAACAAAGAGAACATATTAATCTGGGGGAGGGGGGAATTCCATAAGAAATGTTTTATTTTCCTTTTAACACCATTTGCAGGAGTTAATGCCTGTGCGCATGCATTAGCTTTTAAAAACACTGCAACTTACCTTTGATCTCAGATGATGCATGCACACGTAGCAAACTGATGTCCATGAGATGTCTTGTAAATCACTTCAGAGGTGAAATTGGGTTACAAAAACACCAATTTAAAATTTATAAGTGTTTAGTTCTTACTAGCTTTTAGATGACATATGAGAAACATGTTAGCTTTACACAAAAACACTGCGGTTTTGGAGTATTTTCTGGCATGTTGGTTTATAGCAGCCAGAGAGAGACCAGCCAGCTGACGTCACCATGCATCTCTACTCTGATTGGCTGTTACTGTCTGCTTACAAACACCCCTCCGCATGTCTGGGGAAGTCCCCACATGATCTATGATGTCACTGTGGTAGCTATCATATCCTGTATGTGTCGCTACCATAAGTAGTTCAAGGCTATCTTTTCTTTGGAATGTTTTTTCCCTTCAGGGGAACTTTTTTTTCTACACAGCGGGAATTTTGATAATGCTGGCAATGTCATATTTCAAATGCCCTTTTACTTGTTTCTTTATTTATTTATTATAATTTTTATTTTCAAATGCAAGTCACAGACTTAAGGTACAAAAATACATTTTTTATATATACAGTAGTGTTCAGAATAATAGTAGTGCTATGTGACTAAAAAGATTAATCCAGCTTTTGAGTATATTTCTTACTGTTACATGGGAAACAAGGTACCAGTAGATTCAGTAGATTCTCACAAATCCAACAAGACCAAGCATTCATAATATGCACATTCTTAAGGCTATAAAATTGGGCTATTAGTAAAAAAAAAAAGTAGAAAAGGGGGTGTTCACAATAATAGTAGTGTGGCATTCAATCAGTGAGTTTGTCAATTTTGTGTAACAAACACGTGTGAATCAGGTGTCCCCTATTTAAGGATGAAGCCAGCACCTGTTGAACATGCTTTTCTCTTTGAAAGCCTGAGGAAAATGGGACGTTCAAGACGTTGTTCAGAAGAACAGCGTAATTTGATTAAAAAGTTGATTGGAGAGGGGAAAAATTATACGCAGGTGCAAAAAATTATAAGCTGTTCATCTACAATGATCTCCAATGCTTTAAAATGGACAAAAAAAAAATAAACCAGAGAAGCATGGAAGAAAATGGAAAACAACCATCAAAATGGATAGAAGAATAACCAAAATGGCAAAGGCTCACCCATTGATCAGCTCCAGGATGATCAAAGACAGTCTGGATCAGTTTGGATATGTCATAATATTTGAAGAGGTCATGTTGCCTTATGCTGAAGAGGACATGCCCTTGAAATGGATGTTTCAACAAGACAATGACCCCAAGCACACTAGTAAACAAGCAAAATCTTGGTTCCAAACCAACAAAATTAATGCCTCGCAGATGTGAAGAAATCATGAAAAACTGTGGTTATACAACTAAATACTAGTTTAGTGATTCACAGGATTGCTAAAAAAGCAGTTTGAACATAATAGTTTTGAGTTTGTAGCGTCAACAGCAGATGCTACTATGTTGTTGTTGGATTTGTGAGAATCTACTGAATCTACTGGTACCTTGTTTCCCATGTAACAATAAGAAATATACTCAAAAGCTGGATTAATCTTTTTAGTCACATAGCACTACTATTATTCTGAACACTACTGTATAACAAATACCAAACAGAACCCCATAACTACCCATAACGCCCTCCCTTCTCCCCAACCCACGATCCTCTATTCTGTATAAGTAAATCCAAATTAAGTGAAAATAGAATCACTCACTCATCTTCAACCACTTACTCCAGTCAAGGGTCACAGGGGCTGGAGCCTATCCCAGCGGTCATAGAGCATGAGGCGGGGTACACCGTGGACAGAATGCCAGTCTGTCATAGGGCCACATATAGACAAGCAAACACATTCACACCCACACGCACACCTACAGACAATTTAAAGTTTCCAATCCACCTAACCTGCATGTCTTTGGATGTGGGAGGAAGCCGGAGCACCCAGAGGGAACCCATGGAAACACTGGGAGAACACGCAACCTCCGCACAGAATGGCCACTGGTGGATCTCAATCCCATGACTTTCTTGCTGTGAGGCAACAGTGCGAACCACGAAACCACTGTGCTGCCCACTGTGGCAATTTAAAGGCTAACAAATAAAATCATAATGGTGCAAATGAAAAGTCTTTTCATGCCTTAAATCTAAAAAAATCTTTGTGGCCCTAAGTCTCTAAGGCACACAAGTGTAAAAGTGATGAGATTAGATTTTCATTTCATCCAAATTTACACCACATAGGTGTCACACTGTATTTATGTTAAATTACATAGTGATAATTCACCTCTCTATGTGTATTAAACTCCATCCATGAGTGAGCAGGAAATGAGAAAAAGAAGAAATGTCTAAATGAGCAATATAATAAAATACCATCACTTGTAATATTATGCATTTAATTTATGTTGAGCATCTTTGCACCTCCACAGGAAAAGTAGATCATTAGAATGAACACACACAGCGCTGTTGTTGTTCTTCTTTCGGCTGTTCTTTTGCCACAGCGGATACAACCAGATCCGCACTGGTATATGGCACAGGTTTTACGCTGGATATGCCCTTCCTGACGCAACTTGTTTTACCTGGTGAAACACACACAGCCACTGGTGTTCCAACGAGGTCTCCCATCCAAGTATTAACCAGGACCCACACTGCTGAGCTCCTGAGATCTGACAGGATCAGAGTCACACAGAGCAGACTGTATATGCAAACGCTAAAAAGTATTATTTTAACTATTTTGAAAGTGTTACATTTAACTAATTGACAGTGTTATCTGTAAAACACTTACAGTGGGGTAAAAAAGTATTTAGTCAGTCCATGATTGTGCAACTTCTACTTAGAAAGATGAGAGAGGTCTGTAATTTTCAACATAGGTACACTTCAACTGTGAGAGACAAAACGAGAAAAAAAAATACAGGATTGTAGGAGTTTTAAAGAATTTATTTGTAAATTATGGTGGAAAAAAAGTATTTGGTCACCCACAAACAAGCAACATTTATGGCTCTCACAGACCTGTAACTTATTCTTTAAGAAGCTCTTCTGTCCTCCACCTGTTACCTGTATTAATGGCACCTGTTTGAACTTGTTATCTGTGTAAGAGACACCTATCCACAGCCTCAATCAGTCAGACTCAAAACTCAACCATGGCCAAGACCAAAGAGCTGTTGAAGGACACCAGGAAGAAAATTGTAGATGTGCACCAGGCTGGGAAGAGTGAATCTACAATAGTCAAGCAGGTTGGTGTGAATAAATCAACTGCGGGAGCAATTGTAAGAAAATGGAAGACATACAAGACCATTGATAATCTTCCTCAATCTGGGGATCAATGCAAGATGTCATCCCGTGGGGTCAAAATGATCATGAAAATGGTTAACAGAAATCCCAGAACTACACAGAGGGACCTGATGATTAACCTGCAGAGAGCTGGGACCAAAGTAACAAAGGCTACACACAGAGAGGAACTCAAATCCTGCAATGCCAGGCGTACGTGTCCAGGCCCCTCTGAAGTTTGCCAGAGAGCATATGGATGATCCAGAAGAGGATTGGGAGAATAGCATGTGTTCAGATGAAACCAAAATAGAACTTTTTGGTAAAAACTCAACTCTTTGTGTTTGAAGGAAGAAGAATGCTGAGTTGCATCCCAAGAACACCATACCTACTGTGAAGCATGAGGGTGGAAACATCATGCTTTGGGGCTGTTTTTCTGCAAAGGGGCCAGTATGACTGATCTGTGTTAAGGGAAGAATGAATGGGGCCATGTATCATGAGATTTTAAGACAAAACCTCCTTCCATCAGTGAGAGCATTGAAGATGCAACGTGGCTGGGTCTTCCAGCATGACAATGATCCCAAACACACCACTCGGGCAACGAAGGAGTGGCTCCGTAAAAAGCATTTCAAGGAGTGGCCAAGCCAGTCTCCAGATGTCAACCCCATAGAAAATTTGTTGAGGGAGTTGAAAGTCCAGGCCCAGCGACAACCCCAAAACATCACTGCTCTAGAGGAGATCTGCATGGAGGAATGGGCCAAAATTCCAGCTACAGTGTGTGCAAACCTGGTGAAGACTTACAGGAAACATTTGACCTCTGTCATTGCCAACAAAGATTATGTTACAAATTATTGAGTTGAACTTTTGTTATTGACCAAATACTTTTTTTCCACCATAATTTCCAAATAAATTCTTTAAAAATCCTACAATGTGATTTCCTGGATTTTTTTTTTCTCATTTTGTCTCTCATAGTTGAAGTGTACCTATGATGAAAATTACAGACCTCTCTCATCTTTCTAAGTAGGAGAACTTGCACAATCATGAATTGAATAAATACTTTTTTACCCCAGAAAAGTTTTAACAGTAGGTTTTATGTGGCAGTCCAGAGGCCATGTTGTTGTCCATAGTTAGAAGATTTGAGATGCAAAGCCAACCTGGCTTTTTTGTGAAATCTGATTTCATGTTTTTTTTTTTGTTGTTGTTGTTGTTTTGTTTTGTTTTGTTTTCTCAGGCTATTTTTCAGCCAAGTACAACTAGTATTACCAGCCAATGCAGGGCATGCTCTGCTTCCCTTCTGATACGTGACGGGATCAGGTGTACTCAGAGTCACATGCCTGCAGCATCAATCTTGACAACATAATCGTGATTAAATCATTTAATTTAAACTGACAGGCAAATATGTGGGTTTTTACACATTTGCAAATCAAGCTATTCAATCTTTAGTTGGTTATCACTACTACAAGAAAATAGGCCACCTTTTGAGTCTGGTACCAATTAATAAAGATCCCAAAACATAATCTTAACTGAATGATTGGATTGGAACTGGTGTGCAAATTTCCATGTTTTTGTTTGTTTGCCGATCATGTTGTTATAGGTTTCTTGGTCCAGTCACCAATATGGGTGGCTGATCACCATCTCTTGCAAAGGGATATGCACAAGTTGGAGGCAGCGTGGCATTAAACATTGGTACCCTTCCTAGACAGGGCAACTTTAGTGTGAAACCCACAACTCAGTCACTCAGTCTGTCACATTTCTTTTGTGAGTGAGATTACTTCAGTAGTCCTGGTTCAATTCTCACCAAATTTTGCATATACGAGGGCTGTCCGTAAAGTATAGGTCCTTTTTATTTTTTTCAAAAACTATATCGATTTCATTCATATGTTTTTACGTCAGACATGCTTGCACCCTTGTGCGCATGCGTGAGTTTTTCCACGCCTGTCGGTGACGTCATTCGCCTGTGAGCACTCCTTGTGGGAGGAGTCGTCCAGCCCCTCGTCGGAATTCCTTTGTCTGAGAAGTTGCTGAGAGACTGGCGCTTTGTTTGATCAAAATTTTTTCTAAACCTGTGAGACACATCGAAGTGGACACGGTTCGAAAAATTAAGCTGGTTTTCAGTGAAAATTTTAACAGCTGATGAGAGATTTTGAGGTGATTCTGTCGCTTTAAGGACTTTTCACGGTGCGAGACGTCGCTCAGCGCTCTCAGGCAGCGTCATCAGCCTGTTTCAAGCTTAAAACCTCCACATTTCAGGCTCTATTAATCCAGGACGTCGTGAGAGAACAGAGAAGTTTCAGAAGAATTCGGTTTCAGCATTTTATCCGGATATTCCACTGTTAAAGGATATTTTTTTAATGAAAGACGTGCGGACGGGTCCACGCGTCGGGACGCAGCCGACGCGGCGCGGCGGCACAGGAAAAACACGTCCGTGTTGATAACCATTTGTTAAAATCCAGTTGGCTTTTGATGGCTTTCAGTGGAGTGAGTATATGAGAAATTGTTTATCAGCTGGAGATGTTCCAACTTGTCCTCAAGGCTTCCAAGGCTTCCAACAACAATTTATTAGGCACCAATGCTTAAAAATACCAAAAAATACCAAAAAAAAGTTACAGGGAAAAAAAGAACAAGTAAACAATGTATATGACACCCAGGACATAATTAGTCACTTGGAGGTGTTCACTTATGAATTTGTTGGTTTGTCAGAAGAAAACTGGTTGTGAAAGAGAGGATTTGAGGCATATTCATGAGTGTACCCATAACTGTGTCCAGCATACAATTAGTGGCTTTATTATTATTATTATTATTATTATTATTATTATTATTATTATTATTATTATTTCATTGCATGAAAACATTTTTATTTTGTTGATGTTCTTCAATAGCTGTAGACATTTTAACAAGATATATGGAATATACAAAATTGGTTTATTTATTTATTTCTAAATGTATTGTAAATGACTCAAGCCTCAGATTAGGGAGGAACAAATAATAATAATACCTTTTATTTGTTAGGTGCCTTTCTGGGCACTCAAGGTTGCCTTACAACAATACAACATAACAACAACAATATAAAATGACATTAAAACAAAGTTAAAAACAGTTAAGGTTAAAATTAAACAGGACAAAGCAGTTATGGTTGTAGTTAGTAGGCTTGTCTAAACAGATGAGTTTTGAGTTTAGACTTGAAATCAGTGAGTGAAGTGGTATTGCGGAGGTCTGGGGGGAGAGTGTTCCAGAGCTGGGGAGCAGAGCGGCTGAATGCCCTGCTCCCCACAGTGACAAGACGGGTGGGGGGGGACGGAAAGCTGGTGGGAGGAAGCGGAGCGGAGGGAACGGGCAAGTGAGTTGATGTGGATGAGGTCAGTCAAGTACGGGGGGGCAAGGTTGTGGATGGCTTTAAATGTGAGGAGCAGAAGTTTGTAGTGGATGCGGTGAGAGATGGGGAGCCAGTGAAGCTGCTGGAGAACCAGGATGATGTGATTTATGGAGGGTGTGTGTGTGTGTGTGTGTGTGTGTGTGTGTGTGTGTGTGTGTGTGTGTGTGTGTGTGTGTGTGTGTGTGTGTGTGTGTGTGTGTGTGTGTGTGTGTGTGTGATGATGCAGGCGGCAGAATTCTGGACCAGTTGAAGTTTATGAATAGTTTTGTGGGGGAGACCAAACAGGAGGGAGTTGCAGTAGTCCAGACAGGAGGTGACGAGGCTGTGGACAAGGATGGCGGTGTAGTGAGGATTGAGGAAGGGACGAAGGCGGTGGATGTTTTGGAGGTGAAAGTAAGCGGAGCGGACAATGTTATTTATATGTGCGGTGAAGGAGAGGGAGCTGTCGAGGATCAATCAATCAATTCAATCAATTTTATTTATATAGCGCCAAATCACAACAAACAGTTTCCCCAAGGCGCTTTATATTGTAAGGCAAGGCCATACAATAATTATGTAAAAACCCCAATGGTCAAAACGACCCCCTGTGAGCAAGCACTTGGCGACAGAGGGAAGGAGGATGTCGAGGAAGGGTAAAGACCTGGTCCACTGTTCCATAACCAGGACAAAGTAGGTTTGATCCTGGTTGTGGAACAGTGGACCAGGTCTTTACCCTTTCAAGGATATTAGAAGGGGCTTGTGAATATGACAAAGTAGTCTACATGCATTTTGTGGACTTGGAAAAGGCATACAAACCAGTCCCTGGAGGTATCCTTTGGGGCTGCTGCAGGAGGATGGGGTACCGGAACCACTGCAATAAGCAATCCAGTGTCTATACAACCAAAGTAGGGGCGTGTATGCATTCTTGGCAGGACCCAAAGCCTGTTTCCGGTGAACTCCACCAAGGCTGCCCCTTGTCACCAAGCCTGTTTGTGATGTTCATGGATGGGAATTCAAGATGCAGTTTGTGCTTGATGTGGTTCTGTTGGTGTCATCAAACTGTGAGTACTGTTGCAGAGTGAGCAGGTTTGAGGCTGAATGTGAAGCGACTGGGAAGAGGGTCAACAGCTCCAAATGTGAGACCACGGTCCCCTGTCAGAAAAAGGTGAATTGTCCCCTCTGGGTCTGAAGAGAGTTAACGCCAGAACTGGAGGAGTTCAAGTATCTCAAGGCCTTGTTCACCAGTTGTGGTAAGTTGGAGCATGAGATTCATAGACAGATTGGGGCTATGTTTTATGTTTTCTGGACACTGTCATGGTCAAGAAAGAGCTGATCCAGAAGACAAACTCTCAATTTGCCAGTAGATTTATGCTCCTATCCTCACTTATGGTCATGTACTTTGGGTAATGATGGAATGAACAAGGTCACAATCCAAGCAGTGGAAATGAGATTCTCCCGTTGGGTATCTGAACTTATATTTGGGGACAGTGTGAGAAGCTCGAATATCTGGGAGGGACTCTACCACTGCTTCTTCACATCAAAAGGAGACAGCTTATGGTGGTTTGGGTATAGGGTGAAGATGCCCCTGGTTGTCCCCCTTTGGGGGTCTTCAAAGCACATCCAGGAGGGAGGACGTCCCAAGGAAGTCCCAGGACATGCCACGGGGATTATACAGTGCATTGGGAAAGTTTTCACAGTGCTTCACTTTTTCCACATTTTGTTGTGTTTGGCCCCATATTCCAAAATGGATTAAACTCATTTTTCCCCACAAAATTATACACACAACACCCCATAATGACAATGTCAAAAAAAGTTTTGGGTTTTTTAATATTTTTTGCAAATTTACATAAAAAAGTAAATCACATGTACATAAGTATTCACAATCTTTGCTGTAAAGCTCAGAATTGACATTACAGTTCTGATCAAGAGTGTAAATGACTTTCCTCTGGATAAATGATTGTTGTCTGTCTACTGTAATATTTCATTTTCTGGATTACCACTTCAGAGTGTGAGATGTCTGCAGATGGTTCAGAATACTGCTCCAAGACTCTTCACTAAAACCAGGAGATTTGACTTCCTTTCACTTTCTCCCTGTGACTGTAGAAGCAGATTTCAATGTTTTGCTGCTGACATATAAGGTTTTAAATGGCCATGCACCTGCCTCTTTTGCTGAATTTGACAAACCTTATGTGCCTTCTCTTGTCCTGTGGTTGCAGGATGCTGGCTTGTTCTGTGTTCCGAGGATAAAAAATAAATCAGCAGGCTTTGAAAAAGTAATGCACTGTGATCACATCAACAGAAACAAGACAGCACATAACCTTAGCAAAAAAAGCAAATGTTTGTCCTTTTTTTTGCTAACCCTAAACCTAAACCCAAATGCAAACCTAAATCTAACCGTAATGTGCATTTCTCAGTGCTAAATGTGAAATGTGAATGCTCAATGAAAAATATCCTTTGCACATGCAAATTAATTAATTAATTAAGCATGCTTTGTTTTATTTTTTATTATTATTGTTATTTGTATATAAAATGCATCACACTACAAACTTCACTTTAGTTGAATATTTGAAGATTAATCTAAAACCCCTTTAATTTCTGCTGTCTTGAGTGAGTTTTTCATCTTGTTTAATTATACTGACTGGCTGACATGCTTTATTTTTTGCACTTGTTCAACTTTAATTGTTGTGATAGAAGCAATTTTTATATTATTGTTGTTTATTCTGGTTTATTGAGATTTTATTATGTAAAGCACTTTGTATTGTATTTTTTTCTACTTGAATGTACTATAAAATTATTAATACAGTATTGTCTGGAGTATAACACATCTTTTTTTTGTGTGTGGGGGGGGTAGTAGTAGTAGTATGGAAGATCCTCTTATATACTGAAAAATCAGACATTCATTATTATTAATAATAATTAGAATGACCGTTGATATTGGACTTGTCTAGGAATCAAAACACAAAATAAACTTGAATAATAATAAAAAGAATAAATGCCAAAAATAAAATATACACTACAACAAAGCACAAAAGCACCCAAATTAATGTTCTGATAATACAGAAAGGTGTGATTTACATGCTATTGCAACTTATACAGTGGTACTGCTCATATATGCTTTTATTTTTTTTTCTTTTCAAGTGCCTTTTTTTTTTTACATGTGCAGCTTGGACTCTAACATTGGTATTGTTGTTGCTGTCACTATTTCCAGTATTAATATTTTTTTGTTTTAACAATGGGAACATGACTCCTTTGGTGTTAACTATGAGCCTCGTATTTGCCGATGGGCTCAAGCCAAGAGTATTTAAAAAAGTATAGAGTACTCTGCAATACTGCCAAACTCGCCCAGGATTCCAGGCTCTTTATCAGGTTAAAAGTGAGGAACATTACCGTTCCAAGTGTTTAGCTGTCAAGTGCATAACATTCTGACCTCCTAAGACCCAGAATAGACCCGTTTTATTATCCAGGAAATTCCTAGTTTCCTTACCTATAGGTGTGGTGCAGATGTCTGTGTATCGCATGTCTCACAGTAACACCAGTGGTTCTCTGGCTCTAACCCACAGCTAAAAACTTTAGCCGCTGTGACACAGTTCAGGGACTACGTGCAAGCTTGTGTGTGTGTGTGTGTGTGTGTGTTTTGAAGAGAAGACGTCTAACAACTGTGAAGGTCCAGCGATATCATTGATATTCACATAATCATCTTTCTTCTGAAGAAAAAGTAGTTTGGGCTTCAACTTAAACATTTGATAATCTGTGAGGAAAAACACAAAAGGGACATTCTGCAGATTCTTGACCTTTCCTCAACTTTAGCACTCCCAGAGGCAGAAAAGGAGTATCTTTCACCACAGTTATTAGTTCACCGAGACACCCTTGACCTCTGCGGTGGTAGCCAACTGTCAACATAACTGATGTTATTGCAATGTAGGTTCACTCTCTTTGACATCTACTGGAATCATTCAGTGCAGCTTCATTCACAGGCCTCAGGTTGAAGTAGAAATTTTATGAACATTATGAAAACATACATGTTCCTTTTAATCGCATTAAGGGTTCAAACTATATAGGCAGACTGAGAGTGTCTGGGCTCCACCTGCCTTAGAATTATTAATATAATTATATTATTATTATTATTATTATTATTATTATTATTATTATTATTATTATTATTATCCGTGACAGTTGATGTGCAGCACCAGTAACATGCAAACATAGAAACTGATACAAATAAATAGTTACTCACCTAAACTCAGTGAGTGGTGCAAAACAGTCCTGCAATAAATGCTACTTTACAAAAAAAAAAAAAAATACAACTTTATTCAGCTGATAAATCAAATATTTCTGCACAAACTTTATGATGCACTGTTGGCTGCACATTGTGGATGTGATGCACTAAAAAGGCAAAATATTTTGTCCACCTCATCGACATGTGGAGAAGAGTATAGCTGAAAAAAATCTATCCATCCGTGTGTGTGTGTAATCATCAAAACTGAAATGTCCAACATTCCTAAAAATGAATGACATTTGACACATTACATTACACCTTTAAAGAAAAGAAAGGGGGGAAAAATGAGCTTTTTTTGCATGTGAACTCTGACATTTTCTACAAAATTGCAGATGATCACTTAATTCATTTTTTTGTTTTTGTGTTTTGTTACAAATCATAGGTGACCTCTTAAATAATATATATATATATATATATATATATATATATATATATATATATATATATATATATATATATCCTGAGATACATTATGTACTTTTTAAGAGGAAAGTGGCTACATGTTGGACTTAATTTATAAATATTTGATATTTCATTGTCTTGCAAATGTTTTGGCTTTGTTGTAGCTTTTGCACAGCCACAGATACACACATACACACACAGAGAGAGAGAAAAAAGGAAACGTGACTTAAATATGTACATCAATTCCACATGATCAGAATGTGTCAAAATAACTTAATTTTCTAAATTTTCTCAGTAAGAAACAAGAAAACATGTGCAACTGATGTGCATTTTTTAAAAATCCTCCAACAGGGTTGTTTTTGATAGATGGATAGATAGATAGAGAGATAGAGAGAGAGAGAGAGAGAGAGAGAGAGAGAGAGAGAGAGAGAGAGAGAGAGAGAGAGAGAGAGAGAGAGATACAGTAAGTGAAAAACTGTACCGGCTGCATTAAAATACACACTTCATGAAGTGAAAAGTCACAGTGTGATCATTAAAGTCACACAGCTGAGCCCTCTGCACATTTACATCACAACCCTTTTGTGACGTCACAGCGCTGCGTTTGTTTTGTCCCTTTTGCCGTCATTTAAATACAAATGCAAATATTCCGATTGGTTTCATTAATGACTGCACGAGTGCACGAGGCGTGGACTTAAAGTGTGTGTGCGCGTTGGATGGTGCGCGTGTGCTCGCGCACACGCGCACAGGACGCAGCGGCAGAAAACGCGTTGGTAGTGCACGCGAATTGTTTGTTCTCTCTCTCTCTCTCTGCTTGTGCTGGTAATTAGACTTTCACAAGAGCCAGTAAATCAGTTAACAATGATGGTTTATTGCTCTCAACACGTGTCATTGTTTATTAGGAGACTAATGTCTAGGTTAAAAAAAAAATATATATATATATATATATATATAAACCATGGTGAATAGCTAATGCATATTATTAATTATTATTATTATTATTATTATTTTGTTCGGGGTTTTTTTAAGAGCTACTTTGGGTCTCCTCCTCCACAGCCACCACGTTTAGCCCCCTGCACACATTTCCTGCGGGTTATCACGATTGCCATGATTCCCCTCCTTTCAGATGTGTTAGCCAGATTACCATCAGTGGCCCTCAGATATTTTTAACAGATCCTCAGCGCTCGGCAATATCCACTCGGAGCCATCTGGTGCAGATCAAAATCTGCGCTGACTTCTCGGGCTTCAGTCGTGAAGGCATCAAATCTTGATGCGCAAAAATCCGTCCTTTTGACTCGGGAGGTGAGCGATATAAGAGTCAAATCAAATAAAAATATAACTTAAAAAAACATCCTCTTGTGGGGCCACATGCGTGGAATAATGAAAGCATTTTCCCCATTTTTTTTCTGAGCTGGAAATTGGATTTGTATTTTCATTTCAATTTAAAAACTTGTGTATCAAATTTAAAAATAAATGAATGAATCGAATTATTGGGATGTACTTTTTTAAAACATTTATTTCTAGTCATAAACAATCATGCTTTAAAATTAATGCAAATAAACTGAAGTGAAAAAAAAATCCAGATTAATCTTATTAAATATTTTTCAAGAAATCAAACAATGCAGATTAAAATGTTTCTCTCGAAATAATTTTGCTTTGCACTTCTTCTCACCTGGTAAACATGATTACCGATTATATGAGAAAATTTAAGAAACAAAAAACAACCAATTTGTTATTTGGGTCATAAAATGTCAGCAAATGGTAAAAACGTTGATCAGTGTTTTCCAGAGCCAAAGATGATGCATTTAAAAGTCCCTCAAAAATTCAGTTTACTGCCAGAAAGCAAGAAAGAAACTAGTAAAATCAACCAGAAATTATTCACATTTAAGAAACAGAAATAAGATTATTTGGATATTTTTAAAACGCCAGAAAAGGATTAATTATTTATCAAAATAGTTGCCATTAATTTTATAGTCGATTAATAATAGTTGACTCAAGAATACAAACGTAAATTATTAATTTTTTTATATTTTAGCCAGATATTAATTAATAAATCACTGAACATAAATATGAATGTGTCTTGTTTGGAGACGCTTTTCGAGTTTTTTTTTTTTTTTTTTGTGCATTATACACTGTAATAACGCACGGGCAGCCGTCTGTTAGAAGTCGTAAAAAGTCAATCACGTGCACAAAGGCGCTTTGCGTCTTTAATTACAACTGAAATCTATTCAAAGTTCGCTCCTTCTTGACGGGTTTACTTCCCCCGGTGTCGGACAGCTGTGAAATCGTGTCGACAGGTTGTCATACAGCAATCAAAGCCTTCGGTGAATGGACTCTAATGCTTGAACATTTAACATACAATAAGTCCAAACACGGGGAGAGAGAGAGAGAGAGAGAGAGAGAGAGAGAGAGAGAGAGAGAGAGAGAGAGAGAGAGAGAGAGAGAGAGAGAGAGAGAGAGAGAGAGAGAGAGGCCACAGCCAATGTGCTCACTCTATATTTACATTATCCACATTGCTCCAAACGAGGAGGAGCTTACAGGCTCAAGTAGGGGATGCCAATCAAAGCATCAACTTCAAATTGTATCTGAGAGATCAGCTCGGAGACCTCAGGGCCACGCGCGTCAGTTGGAGCGCAATTGTTGATCAGATCACATCCAGCCGGCGCGAGAAAAAGAGAGAGGAAGTCGAGCGTCTTCTTTTGACTGCAGCGCTGACTTAAAACACTTTTCGCCTCCTGGTTCTTTGTTTTGGTTCTTGCACACTTTTTTTCTTTCTTTCTGCGCACCGTTTTGGTCGGAGAGGCGAGAGCTGCTGCGCGGCACTTTTTCTTCGACGCTGTGGAGATGTCGTTCCCGCAGCTCGGCTACCCGCAGTATTTAAGTGCCTCCCAGGCGGTGTACGGCAGCGACAGACCGGCCGTGCTGACGCCTTCGTCCCGCGGAGGGAGCGGCGAAATCCCCGGAAGCCCCTCGGCCACCGCCGCCGCGGCGGTCACGTCGGTCCTGGGCATGTACGCCAACCCGTACGCGCACAACTACAGCGCTTTCTTACCGTACACCAGCGCGGACCTGGCTCTCTTCTCTCAAATGGTAAGAATTTTTTTTTTAAAATATAGAAAAGATATGCATGCGATCTGACGTTTTGCGCAGCGTCTTGTTTGCTTTGGAAAAGTTTGATCTGAAATTGCAACAACAGGAAAAAAAATCACGAAAGCGGACATGTGGGAATAAAATACGTAGATGACTTAATTAAACCAATTTATTAGATTGTTATAACGGATCATTGGAAAGTTTGCATTGACTTTACGCACGAAATTCGAAAATCTGCGATTAATTACGCGCTGTGAACACTGAAGCAGTTTTTCTACATGCTAAGTCAAATTATTTAAAATGATGTTTAAAATCAATAACTGTAATCGTTTTCTTAAAAAATATTTAGAAATACATTAAAATACCAGAAATGTGCGGTTTGTTTAATGTTTCTGTGCATACGCATCACAGTTTCATTTTAAGAAAGCAAGCCAGTCTCAGGGTTTCATGACAAAAAATAAATAAACAAAATAAAATAATTAATGTACTTCAGCCTATAATGTGCGTATCAGTCCCACGTAACGTCCAAATCAAACGTGTTGTCACCCCTAATGCAAACGTGTGCGTAATGTTTGAGTTAGTGGATATGATTGAATACTGGAGAAATGAATTATGTATATTAAATCACGTGGAAAATATGTGCAGTTGTGCGACCAAACAAAACTTAGCCAAGGCCTCGAGGCTGACTTGACGTAAGGGCACAGAAAGGACGTGCGTAAAAGGCGTGAATGACGTGCGTAAAAGGAAAAAATGGAACAAAGTTTCACGAGTGTTTTTACGTTTGCTTGTGCCTTTTCCCATTATATTATTGTCTTTGACTAATTCAAAAAAATGTTCTATAATGCACATGCAAATTCTCTTTTATTTACAAATAAAAAACTAAGTAAATAAACAACACAGACACATGTCAGATGTTATACAAATAATGATGCGTTTCTTTAAAATCGTTAAAATCAGTGTTTAATCTGAGCAGTCACTGTGATTTATTTATTTATTTGTTTGTTTGTTTATTTTTAAGGGATCCCAGTACGACTTGAAGGACAGTCCTGGTGTTCACCCTGCCAGCTTCGCTGCTCACACCTCCCCAGCCTTCTATCCATACGGACAGTTCCAGTACGGCGACCCGGCAAGACCCAAGAACGCCACGCGGGAGAGTACCAGTACCCTGAAAGCCTGGCTCAACGAGCACCGGAAGAACCCGTACCCGACCAAAGGGGAGAAGATCATGCTGGCCATCATCACCAAAATGACGCTGACGCAGGTCTCCACATGGTTCGCAAACGCCAGGAGGAGGCTGAAGAAGGAGAACAAGGTGACCTGGGGGAGCAGGAGCAAAGAGGACGGGGAGGACGGCAACTTGTTCGGCAGCGGGGACGAGGCGGAGAAAAACGAAGACGAGGAGGAGATTGATTTGGAGAGCATAGACATCGACAAAATAGATGACAACGACGGGGATCAAAGCAACGAGGAGGATGACGACAAATCCACCGAGGGGAGCAGGGAGCACAGAGGGAGATCAGGTGCTGGGGGAGAGCTGGACAGCTTGGAGAAACGACGGACCTTCTCCCTGCAGGCCCACGAGGCCTTCGACAAATCTAAGAGCGTGCTTTCGCTGCATCCGGGGAGTAAGGAAAACCCGGACGGGAGCATCACCAACACGAGAGTCCTGAGTCCGGACAGAGCCGGAAGCTTCCCTCTGCAGAGCATCAACAAACCCAAAATCTGGTCATTAGCAGAAACAGCCACCAGTCCTGACAGCTCCAGCCAGAAACCCACGTCCCCGTGCGGACCGGCGGGCGCCACTCACCCGTCAGCGCCCCATCACCAGATCCAGACTCACCCGGCTTTCCTGCCCAGCCACGGACTGTACACCTGCCAGATTGGAAAGTTCCACAACTGGACGAACGGCGCGTTCCTGGGACAGAACTCCCTGATCAACGTGAGGTCGTTTCTGGGCCAGCACCATCACCACTTAGCGGCCCAGCAGCAGCAGCAGCCGTCGGTGGTGGTATCGCCCGTAGCGGCTGCAGCGGCTCTCAGCAACGACAGCAAGGCGCCTCCAGAGACGCACAGTCCCAAGCACATAGGTACCAAGACCGTCGCACTTCAGCATTTTCACTGCATGCTTTTATTTATTTATTTATTTATTTTTTCCTTTCTTCTTCTTCTTAATGATATAAATGAGATTTCTGCACCGACATGGAGATGATATACCTCCACAAGAGTTATAGCTGTAACTCATTTTTGTTTATTATCAGGCCATAATGAACAGAAATTATATTTCATGCTGCGCAAAACTCAAAAAAGTTATTTTGTTTATTTGTTTTAGACCACGAAAACGGTGTAAGGTCTGATTCACCCCCATCACAGCCTCTGAAGTCTTCATTTCGACCTCTTCACGACAGGTGAGACAAGTTTCAACTTTAACTTACTTCATAAATGCGCCCACATTTTATTGAAATTATAATAAATTTACATATTCTATAAATTATTTATAAGTTATATTATTGTTATTATTATTATTATTATTACTGTTGTTAAAGCTGCCAACAATTTTCCCCCTCAAAAATTAAAAGTAATAAAAAAAAGTCATCAAACCTTGGTCAAACGAATTTCTCAATTAAATTTTTTATTTAAAATTTTTCTTTATTTTATTTTATTTATTTTTTTGGGGGGGGGGTGGAGAACTTAGAAATGATCTTCTCTTTTAAATATACAACTAAAAACAAATAAATGCAGTTTGCTTTGGGGGGTGACAGAGGTCTTGACTCCCATCCCACACCTCCTTTAATTCCTCCCCTCTAGGGAGAGTGTGGCTACTTATCAAGTCAGCGAGTAAAACGGGTTCTGTCTGGGCCCTGTGCGTTCCCTAAAGACCCCTGGGAGCCCCAGAGCCCCTGGGAACCAACAGAAGAAAAAAAAAAAACGTTGAAACTGCCACAAAACCTACTCCCATGTTGTTGTTGTTGTTGTTATTATTATTATTATTATTTCTGGGGAGGTGGATCAGATGGGGCTTTACAATCTGTTTCACATCAGACTTTGTTCAGTCTGCGCACACATCACATGCGCATTGGAAGCCGCTGTCCAAACACGGCGGGGTATTTATCTGCTTTTTTTCTTCTCCCCCTTTTCTCTCTCTCTCTCTCTCTCTCTCTCTCTCTCTCTCTCTCTCTCTCTCTCTCTCTCTCTCTCTATTATTCTTTATCCAGATCCTCTCTGCCTTCCAGCGCCAGGACTCCTCCAGACGCCACGCAACGCATCCTCACTGCTCTCTCCTCGGCTTGATCAAGACATATTTTGCGCTTAAAAAAAAAGAAAAGAGAAAGAAAGAAAGTAGAAAAAGACTACCTTAAAAAAAGGACAATGAGAAATAACCTAATGCAGCATAACATTCAGAACAAATGGCGTAATTTGGTCATATCCTGTGGATGGATGGATTAAGTCCTCTATTGTCGTGTAGCCTATAATCGCACCTATAATGTTATTTTCTCTCTCTCTCTCTCTCTCTCTCTCTCTCTCTCTCTCTCTCTCTCTCTCTCTCTCTCTGCCCCCCCCCCACCCCCCGCCCCCACTTTGCCCACGCAGGCTGAGACATTTTGGTAGGATTTTTACTTTATTCTTGCTCTCATTATTATAATTATTATTATTATAATTATTATTTTATGTCGCTTGTATTTTTGGTGTCCTTTCTTTAATGTAAATATCAAGTGATTTAAATTTGTAAATAGGAAACGTTGAAGGAATTTGTCCAGATGGTATATTTTGCCTAATAAACTAAATGAAATTATAGAGAAAATCAAGCCTATAACCAGCCTATTATTATTATTATTATTATTATTATTATTATTATTATTATTATTTAATAATAATAATAACAATGATGATGATAATTAATTGTAATTTTGGCGCATGAACCACGCGGGTTTGATTTGAGTAAAGACGAATCCGTGTGTTGTCTTTGTGCCGCCGGTTTAATTTGATTCTCTTTGGTGCAGTGTGGACGCATTGAGGTGCTAATAAGTGTCCAGATGGTTACTGGTGACAGAAAATGGACAGGAGCAGCTGGGAAGGTCATTAAGTAATAATATGGGAACGCCCATTTCCAAACAAAATCAAACAGTTAAAATCTAATCTGTCACAGAGAGAAGTCGATTGAAAGATAAATTATTAATTTTTTTTCTTCCTTCCTTTCTTTTTTTTTTTTTTTTTTTTTTTGGAGGAGTAGGGGGGTGCTCACATTGTGGAGGTGGGATAATATTTTAAGGTTCTATCTGGAAATGAGGCTAAAACTAATGATGTGTCCCCACACAACATATTAAAATTTATCAGGGATTACAATAATAATGAGCAGTATTGCATTTTGCAAACTTTACCAGACGTTTTGTCATTTTGCTGTTTGTTTTTAAAAGTTTACTCCCCCCCCCCAAAAAAAAATCATTTGAATGATTTTAATGCGAGAAAATACTTGCTTTAAGCGCCACTAAAATTAAACCTGTAGAGTGAATTATGTACGTCTGTTTTGCAATATCACAGCGACCTCTATAGGCTGCTGATAGGTTGCTTGAGTTTGCAGCAGCTTTCCTCCTCAAAAGAGATTTAAATCTCATGAAATAAGTCACATTCTGACTGCATTTTCACACACGGTGTAGTTAGGGTGCATGCACATATTTGTGCTCAGCAAAATTAGAGATACAACATTTTTTTTGAGGGGGGGGGGGGCGTAACGTGTTTCTGAAAAAATGCTCATATTTTTGTTCAAATGTGTTGCAGAAGCTGCAAAGTTAATTACTGAAATACTTAAAGGCATTGCAACTACATGTACAGATGTAAAACAAAAAGTGGGAAAAAAATCAAAAATTTTAAGTATCTATTCTCTTAAATATTTGTTAAACGACAATATATTCATGTGAGTAAGACCCGAATGTCCTGTGTGTAGAAATTAGTGTCACTTAAATCGGTGGAGAGCCGTCAAGAGAAATGACCAAAGGTCACCAAAGGTTTTGATGTGTTCTCCAGTTTTAACTTTCAGCACAAAAATATAGATCAAATATAATAATTAGTACACTTCATTTTTATAAGTGAAAAAAGTATAATTCATAAAAAAAACATATTTAATTAATAGTAACTCACACTTTTTAAAACTGTGTTTCTCGTGTTGGTGCAATAACTCGCCTGATACCATATGAAGCAATTAAGAAAAAGTTCCCGGCCTCATCTTTAAATAGAGCTTATATTAAGCCATTTGAGGATTCCTGTCAAATTGCATTCATGCTGCAATAATGACTGTAATAATGTGTCAGAAAAGGCAGGTGTGTACATTTCCAGTTTCCCCCTCCCCTCCCTGATTTTGCTTTTGGGGAAAAAAAAAATTAAATAACCTCCCGGTGTCCCATTTATTTCTTTTGTACTCAAACAGCGTGAGGTTCATGCCGAGGCATCCGCTGGAGGCCATAATATTGTGTTCCCGTAATATATACAAAATTATTTATTTATTAAGTGAATGTACAGCAGATTGTCTAATGAGCAGAGTTGGGGCTGATAATTAGGGCTGTCACTTCTTCATGTGCAAGACCTGGGCCACCATACAAAACAGACCATAACATATAAGAAAGAAAGAAAGAAATCAGGCAGATTTCAAATAAATATAAAGCAAGCTTAAAGGAACTGCAAATGCAAATGTTCACCATAAAATCTTTGTTTGAAATATTGATTAATTGATGGTAATTATTTTAAAACTGATATGAATATTTCAATTCAAATTGATAGACACTTGTTTTTTTTTTAATGCAAACTGACTAAAATTGGCTTTTAATCAGCGTTTTTGTAAAAAAAAAAAAAAAAATCAAGAGATTAAAATAAAATCTCTGTAGCTGCAGAAGTTCTGCAACATTTCTCAAACAGGACATATGGAAATTAGGGCTCATGCAAAGACAATAAGTTGTTGACCCTAAAACAATTTAGCATTCTGTCACAGGATGGGGCCGCTCCCCCAGTCAACCCTCCCCAAAAAAACCCTCCCATAATACCACAGTCTTTATAGGGCGAACAAGGCCCATCTCCCCCTGCAATGTAGATGAGTCACAGTGTGACTATTCATTCATTTCAGCACTGAATTGTGCAGTGTGACAGTGTGTCTGTGCGGCGAGAGGATGAAACTTTATCACTGTCTTGTCTTTTTTGGCACAAGCAGGCCATCATGACAACAGACTCGACCCCTTATAGTCATCCATGAACACAAATGTCTTTCCTGTCCCTGCACCCTTCTCTTCCACCATCAACGTTGTCTTTCTTCAAATGTGCCCCCCCCCCCCCCATATCTGCGGCCCTTTGACCCATTTATCTCATTTCACGAGTGCATTGCATGAACGCACACTGACACAAAAGCCACGCCAGCCCTGAGTTGGTGGGGGAAATGCACAACAACAACAACAACAAGTCAGCGGGGCCGCGCTGCAGCCACAGAGGGGCCGCCGTCAAACCAGTCGACTATTTCCTCCTGCTCCTTGTTTCGCTGACACAATGGCAGTGAAAGGGATGGACGGCTCGGTCACGGGCTTTTCATGCCATGAAGCCGCTCCATTCCCGCCACAGGAAGAGGCTGGAAAAAAGGGAAAGTGAAGCAAGGGAGGCTCTCAAACGCAAATAGCAACACAGAGCCTCTACTTGCCTGACAACTGGCTCACAGCAGCGACTCGACAACCGGCACAGACCCACGTTGACATACAAACCAGACCAGGCGAGATATAAGACATATAAACACCCTGTCCCGCTCTTGTTCACCTGATTGTCTTTCATTCGACCCCTCAATGCGACATTTGTGTTTTGATCGTGCAAGAAAGAAAGCAAACCAGAGCGAGAAAAGTTTTCGTCTTTGCCACGAGGACAATATGTTGAATTGGATCTCAGTCAAAAAGCGGCACTAATGAGCCGGTGTGAGCTCCAAATATTATCCTCAAATCTGTTAGTTGAAATGGTCTATTTTAAGATGAGGTTCATTATTATCGTTGTGTTTGCTACAAGTTTGATCAAGGTTGATTCTGCATGTGTTGCTGTTTAAACTCAAAAATCTAATAAGTTGGGTCAACTCAAATTATTATCTCTTATCTCAAACCAGTTAAGTTTAGGAAACTCACAAGATTTAAGCATCAACATTTATGTAGAATTAATGTGATTGATTAGTGTTGAATAAACTTAAATATATACCCTATTTTTTGGAAGTATAAGTTGCATTTTTAATTAATTAATGTATTTATTTATTGCTAATGTGGACATCCTGTGACTTAAATACTGAAAAAAATCACACATTTTTTTATTACTCATAATAGTAACTAGAGATTTGATTCCTGTGAATGTCCTATATGAACAAAGAAAATAAACTCCAATAATAAAAGATTAAATGCCTATATATATATATATATATATATATATATATATATATATATATATATATATATATATATATATAAAAATAATACACTACAACAGAGCTGATAATACAGAAAAATGGTGCAACTGATACACTGATGTGACTAATATTCTGGAAAATGTGTAAAGGTTTACTTTGCGGTGCTGTGTCGTCCTGTATAGTTGGACATCAACTTATTCACTGCGATCAGTTTGGGTCACGGCTATAGAGAACAACCTCAAAAATAACAACACTTCATGTAGAGAGTAGTTTTTGATTAAATATTTTTCTCAAAGACTCACTGATGGATTGATTCATCCAATGTCTAGTTCTAGACCAACCAGTTCCACCACTTGAGTCTTGGCTTCCCAGCAGTGCACTTGTCTTCAGACAAATGCGTGAGACTCAGAGCATTTTTTTGTTGTTAAATCTTGTGTAAACTCTAAGATGCTTGATTTAATTAATTTTGTTATGTCAAATGGACCAACAAAATGTGGTTAATTAAATCAGCAAAGTGAACTGTAATGGCTGGCTACAATTAAATGTATATTATTTTTACCATTTTAACAACAAAGTTAAGGGAGTCTAGTTGACATAACTAGATTAAATAAATTATAACACTTCATTTCTTGGAGTGTATACTCCATTTATGTTAGTCTATATAAGGAACTAAATAATATTTAATGACCTTCCAGATTCAGGGCATTTTTGCACCTACTAGCATTTTTATTTTGGTCCAGTTTGCTTCCTACACAACATCATTTCTAAATGGCCCAAAGTGTGTAAGAACAACCACGTGTGAGGATGCTGTCCGCTTATTGGTCAAAAGTGCTGTGTTTATGTTTTGGAATTTGCATCACAGCGGCAGCTTCGGGAGGCCCAGAAAATACAGCAATTGCCAGTTTTTCTTATTTCAAAGAAATGGGACACTCTTCAGCTGTTCTCTGTAAAACGTTCATAGACCATTTTATGCATTGCTTTACATTTTTGTGGCTTTTCACAAGAGTTGCATTTTTCTTTGTCGGAAAAAAAAAATCACCAACGCTCATCCATCTTCCACACCAACCTGCAGGTCATTCAGTAGCATGTGTGTTAGTCCCATTTTGTTTGGTTATTTGGTTTGTTGGTTCAGTTTTCATTCTACCACAGGTGAGCTGTAGAGTTCATGTGGAAATGGACCGAGACCAGCTCCCCTTCACAGTGTTATTGTGGTTATTTTAGCCCGTACCCTAGTGTGATTCCTCTACTCACGCCTGCCCAAACAAATTGCACCACACAGGAAAATAAACAGAGTCCATTATGACCTGATTAAAAAGTTCTGGTTTGAAAATACCCCTTGATATCAGTCTCCATCAAACATGTTGACAGACAGAAAGACTAAAAATTTAAGGCATCAACACTGATGAGTGTGATTCAATTGCCAGAACAGATTGTACACAATCCAAAAAAGCCACCGGCTCGATCACACGACTGCTAAATACTTAAAATTATGGGCACATTGCTTTATTTTCTTTTAATTTAATTTGTTTTTACCAGAACGCATCTGGTACAGATCCACATTTGCATTTGGCACCAGTTTTATACTGGATGCCCTTCATCACACAACTCCAATACTATTTGGAGAAACCTGCTCATTGCTCCTGGTGTTCCCAATTGGATTCCCAACCAAGTACTGAGCAGAACCTCCTCAGGTTCACTTGTGATGAGATCAGGTGTGCTCAGAGCAGCATGGCTGCATTAACATGCTGGACTAATTGAATTTAACACCAATTAACCAAGTTGTACTTAATCAAAATAACTTTTGATGAATTTTTGATGATCATCTGACTGAAATAAACTTAAAATGGTTTGAGGCAATTTTTAATCCTCAAAATATCCAAAATGAAATTATATCTCTGGATTTACAGAGAAGAATTCAAAATAGGCTTCTGTTCTGTTAATGACTCGACAAACCAATTAAAGCTGCTGCATTTTGAGTTCTCCTGAAGTATTCTCACAATGTAGCTCTACCAGAGCAGAACTAAATTTGGTGAACACCCACATACTCTCAGCACGCATGCGTAGGTTCAGCTATACAGCCTGTTGGAGGATCAGATTTTTTTTTTTTTTGCCTTAATTATCCTTCGGTATGGATCATGTTCTTCAGGAGGGACTGTAATGATGGGGGTATTTATAGAGATTCCCTCTCTCCCTGTAATTATAGGTGCTTCAAAACTGGGCTTTTTACATTTGGGATATGTTTGAAAACATAAATTAGACAGACTGTACTGTTGTCGAAATCCCTTTGAAGTGAATCCCCTTCACAAACACAAGTAGATGCAAAGTTTTACTCATTGTGCAACTACTCAGTACTTTATTTTTTTCTGGATTTCCATCAATAGTATTGGCAACCATTTCACAGCTGACAGTATTTGATACACAGTCTACATCAAGGTGTGTGTGTGTTTGTGTGTTTGGGGGTGTTTCTAATTTTCAAAAAGAGGGAAAAAAAAATCTCTAATCAAAATTCTTTTCAGAGAGTTATTGCCACAAACGACAGAGGACCCTGAAATTAGGAACAAGGCTACACAAGCAGTGTGATAGTCTTTGTTTTATCTTGTGGTTTATGGGCATGTTAATGATGCCAACATCATCCAAAATGGGAGGATTCCTGGTCTTCACCCGTATCTACCCAGCCCAGTTTCACACTTTTTTTTGTGGTACGTCAAGAAATAATCTCATTTCTGTGACGTGGTGAAGTTTCAGTCATTATTTGTAACCCTAACCGTAACCCAAAGGCCCTCCGTGTCACGCCATATTTTGTCGTGTCATCACAAATTAATAGATTAAATAACTTTTCATGATACTATCAGGAACTTGGTGTGAGATCCGGCCGGTTGATCTACCAGAACCAAAAAATTTCAGAGCTGAACATGCAGTAGCTTTCAGAGCTATGGTGCCTTGACACTTGCATGAATTTGATCTGTGGACTGGTACGCAATCTGCCATGCCAGAGAGTAAGCTTGTTGTAAATGGTTGTAAACTGTGTGCAGCTTTGTGCAAGTGCGCAAAGAAAATTTTGAAATGTTCCAAATCTTAGTCACGCATTAATTATATGAACATCACGTGAACATTGTGCAAACAATTCAAAAACACTGAATGTCAGTGCGAGTCAATGCGTAAGCACAGTGCATCACAGCGCAGCTCATCTGAACGATTATGACAAGATGTTCAATCTATCATAAACACAATTTTACAGATACACAAAGGAATCCAAATTACCAATTACCAAATTACCAAGCTATTACAATATAAATAATACATGTAATTACCTTTTAGATGATTCTCCATTTCATGAAGTGCACGAGAGAAACAGAGAGAAAAAAAGCTGCAGCTGTAGAAAATTCCTGATTCCGGAAGTGATTAGAGGTGTTTTCAGCAGGCAAACTCTGAGGGCAAATGATTAATCGAAAAGCTAATCCAATTATGTTTTTTCCACAAATCTGATTGGTTAAGTGTGTAACATTTCAGACCATATAATATCGGGGTAACTGTGGCAAAATATTAGACCGTTTTACATTTGGATGTATTATTCCGCGCCCTGACTGGTGTTCTGATGAGATGTCATTCCTGTCAAATGTCATTCCTGTCCTCCGCGCAACTGCGCATGCGCACGCATGCGTAGTAGAGTCGGGACGCAGAACTGTCGATTTATGCGACGAGATGCACAATTCGACAGAACACCGGCTGCGTGCACTGCTAGCTGTTAGCAATGCTAGCTGAGAGCGAGAGAAAGTCGCGTACCGACACCACCCCCGAGATGAGTAAATTTAAGATACCACATGAAAGTACTGATGTGAATTCTGATACAGAAATACCATTTCACATTTGATGGATTTTCTCCCTCGGCTCGATGTTAAGCCTTGCCGACCGAATTACCTACAGAAAAATGAACCGCGCAAACAATGGAATTGAATTAGAATGGGATTAGAATGGGAATTAGAATTAGATAACACGTTACTGCTAAAGCTCTATTTGCAACCGTATAACTAGCATGAACATCTGCAAATCATCAGACACAACAGGGTTATTCCCCAATAATAATAATTTTATATAATGCAGCATCCAATGGCACAAAGCACAGCATACAGGGGAAAACAGTGGGTGGCAATGGCACAACGAATTGTGCAGCAGTGCAGGGATTAAATGCATGCAAGTGACAAGGCACCATTACTTGTGTAAAATTTGCAGAGCCAATCACTGTTGGGTGACTCCATTAAGCCTCTGCTAGTCTTGCTAACATCGAGCGGCCATCGACAGGCTGAAATGACCAGATCATTTCCAAAGTGAAGGCTGTGTTAATCCGGGACATTGTGTGACTACCAGAGAAATGGCAGGAGAGCTGGACATATCACTTTTGTGGCACATTCCACTGTTACAGGAGATTTTGTAATGAAAGACGTGCGGAGGATTTCGCGCATCGGGACGAAGCCGCAATGGCGTTAGGTCTTCCACCATTCAGAAGATTCAGATGGCTTTCGGTGGCTTTTTAGTTGAGTGAGTATCCGAGAAATTGTGGAGAGCTGGGCATGTCACAACATGTCCCGTGAGACTTCCAACACGGACTTACTTTTGTTCTCCGCCATTGCGGCTTCATCCCGGCGCGCGAATGCCTCCGCACGTCTTTCATTACAAAATCTCCTGTAACAGTGGAATCTGATGAAAAATGGCTGATGACCACCTTTTCTGCCATTTCTCTGGTAGTCACATGACGTCCCAGATCAACACAGCCTTCACTTTGGAAATGATCTGGTCATTTCAGCCTGTCGATGGCCGCTCAAAGCGCGGCGCGCCCTCAGCCGCTGTGGGCCGTCTTTAATCCGATTGTAATGCTCCTTAATCTGTGTGATGCCCATAGGATTTTCCCGAAAGCCATCTGAATTTTCCGAATGGTTTCCACCTGGCTGTCTCACACAGTTTCTTGAAAAATTTGATGCAGCGCTGCTCCAGCCGTTCAGACATTTTCCTGACAATAAAAATCTGACGAGAGGGGTGGACCAGTGTTCACTCAAAGCCTGCCCACAGGCGAATGACGCAACCGACAGGCGTGAAAAAACTCACGCATGCGCACGAAAGTTCAAGCTTGGCTGATGCAATCGCACATGATTCAAATCCATATAGTTTTTGCAAAAAATAAAAAGGTCCGATACTTTTCTAACAGACCTCATATATACAAAATGGTCTATGCGTTTTGTTTGTCTGCGTTTTGTTTGTGCTTTACTACGAGAAAGCAACAGAGTTATCCAGTAACATTCACATGCAAACTAGTGGAGCAATCCTGATAGTTACACACTCTTTGTTTGACCACGTGAGATTGTCATCAGAGGCTCTCCATCTGCTCCTGCTTTCACTGATCGCTGTGCGTAATGGCACAGGGCGCATTGGAATAGTATGTAGTCATTGGAGAACCCAGGGGGCTATTCAAATGGACAACTAGTAACATATCACTCCTGAAAATGATCTTTAGCTTTACACGTGAGGTAAATCTGCCCTACGATTGGATTTTGGAAAACCATGTGACGGTGAACCAATTCCGATTGGAAACTCACTTTGCACACGTCATCACACTGCTTCTATGAGGAGTACAAAGATGGCCGATGGCTGGCTCGAAAGTCCGCAGAGTTAACTTTTCAGAAAAAAGTAAGTTTCTATCTCATATCATTAAAAAGTTATTTCTAATTTAGTAAAGCTTGGTCTTAGACGTTGTATATGACGGCGTCGGCTCCAGAGAGTTAAAGAGCTTGCAAAATGCAAAATTCCAACATGTAGATGAACAATTTCTAGTTAAAGTCATCACACTGACATTGAACTGAAGCGCCGCAGAACAACAGAAGAGAGTGGGGTAGCTACTTTTCAAATGCAACTTTTATCAAACACAGCTGTCCTGTATTTCTTCAATGGTCTGACAAAAATCTGCTTCAAAGTTGAGAAAGCCATCTGGCTGATTGCTGTTGAGGTTTCGTGAGTCAACAAGTAATTCTAATCAGCTGCTAATTGTGGCGCAAGCTCTGCTAACTGATGGTTAGGATTCCAATGAGCTGCTAACATTAACAGTAAAATTAGCAACTGGGCTTGTGTTAGCTCAATCATTTATGGGTGTGTCACTGTCAGATGCAGCCAGCTTCTTTGTTGCACGTCATTAGGGCCAATTCCACAAGTTCTTGGTGTGTCATGTGTCCCACTTCAAGATTAGCTTGTTGACTCGCACCATAACATTATCACCAAGCAAGCAGAGAAGCTGATTGGTCACAACAGCAGTAACATCGGACATGTTTGCTGGACACATTATTTAATAGACACTTTTGTTTGTTTAAATTTTATTTTATAAAATATATATATATATATATATATATATATATATATATATATATATATATATATATATATATATATATATATATATATATATATATACTAGGGCTGTCCATAAAGTATAGGTCCTTTTTATTTTTTTCAAAATCTATATGGATTTCATTCATATGTTTTTACGTCAGACATGCTTGAACCCTCGTGCGCATGCGTGAGTTTTTCCACGCCTGTCGGTGACGTCATTCGCGTGTGAGCACTCCTTGTGGGAGGAGTCGTGCAGCCTCTGTTAAAGGAGATTTTTTTAATGAAAGATGTGCGGGCAGATTGCAGCGTCGGCTCGCAGCCGCTGCGATGCTCCGGCACAGGAAAAACACCTCCATGGAAGCCATAAGGAAAAGTTGGAACATGTCCAGCTGTTAAACAATTTCTCATATACTCACTCCACTGAAAGCCATCAAAAGCCGCCTGGATTTTACAAATGGTTATCAACACGGAGGTGTTTTTCCTGTGCCACCGCACCGCGCCGGCTGCGTCCCGACACGTGGACCCGTCCGCACCTCTTTCATTAAAAAAATCTCCTTTAACAGTGGAATATCCGGATAAAATGCTGAAACCGACTTCTTCTGAAAGTTCTCTGTTCTCTCACGACGTCCTGGATCAATAGAGCCTGAAATGTGGAGGTTTTCAGCTTGAAACAGGCTGACGACAGCGCCTGGGAGCGCTGCATGACGTCCCGCTCCGTGGGAAGTCCTTAAAGCGACAGTATCACCTCAAAATCTCTCATCAACCGTTAAAATTTTCACCGAAAACCAGCTTAATTTTTCAAACCGTGTCCACTTCGATGTGCCTCTCAGGTTTAGAAAAAATTTTGATCAAACAAAGCACCAGTCTCTCAGCAACTTCTCAGACAAAGGAATTCCGACGAGGGGCTGGACGACTTCTCCCACAAGGAGTGCTCACAGGCGAATGACGTCACCGACAGGCGTGGAAAAACTCACGCATGCGCACGAGGGTTCAAGCATGTCTGACGTAAAAACATATGAATGAAATCCATATAGTTTTTGAAAAAAATAAAAAGGACCTATACTTTATTGACAGACCTCGTATATATATATATAAACACAATCGTAATTTATTTCTATTGGGATTTTCATCAAGAATTACTGACTTGTGGAATTAGATTATTTGGAATCACACTGGGAAGGTAACTGTCACTGGACAAGCTGTCCACTTAATTGCAATCCGTCCATTAGTAGATGATTTGCATCTAAAAACGAAGAAAGGAAATGAAAAGTGCATTGGTTCATGTGTCCATAGTGTCACCAGGTTTAAGCACAGGTGGGTAATCTGACATTTATTTGAAGACAACCTTGTGTGAGTTTTTGATAATAAAATGTTGACGTGGGTGGGAAGAAGACAGCCCCCCGCCAACGCAACCCCTTCACAAATACGTCCATATTGACAGATAATAAAGTCTGATTTTCCTGCCTTCTTTTCTGATGTGATGCCATTGTGGTTTGGGCTAATTCCAGGGGGCTGTACAAAGGGAAGCACAGCCATCTGAAGTGTCACACTGCAGCTGTGGCTGAAGCACAGGAATTTATATTCTGTACAGGACGACACTCTCACAGCGCTCTCTGCACATGTGTGGTGACATCAAACACAATTCAAATCCTTCCTCGTGTTATGGCAAACCTTTCTCTGACCCGTCTTTCTCCTGTCGTCAAGGCGGTCAACAAAACCATAAAGGGTGAACGCATTTGCTGAGCATTAAAAATATATTTACTACACTTTTAACATGATCAGAGGCTTTTTTGTATTAATTTATTCCAATATGGCTGAAAAATGATTTAGAATTCATCCTGAAATTAAATGTCAAATATACGGTGCATCCAGGAAGTATTCACGGCGCTTCACTTTTTCCACATTTTGTTATGTTACAGACATTTGAATTTGTGGACATTTGAATTTAATATCTAAAAGCCCATTTTATGCACATTTTGCATTATATCTTAATCAAAAGTGCCTTAATCATTCTCATTTGTCACAATGAGGTGCAAGCTGGTGCTCTCAGTGAATTGACTAAGTTGGAGCCACATCTGATCTGCACTGTATTTGATTTTAACATTGAAAAGCCCTTTTGATCTATATTTTGTATTATATTTTAGCTTATTAAAAGCCACTTCAAACAGGACTTTGACCTTGAAAATCTTTTCCAAGGTAAAAATTTGTGGAATTGGAAACTTGGCAGAAGTGTGCACTCTATGAGCACTGTGTTTTACTTTGAATTCAATCAATCAATCAATCAATTTTATTTATATAGCGCCAAATCACAACAAACAGTTGCCCCAAGGCGCTTTATATTGTAAGGCAAGGCCATACAATAATTACGTTAAAAATCCCAACGGTCAAAACGACCCCCTGTGAGCAAGCACTTGGCGACAGTGGGAAGGAAATCTCCCTTTTAACAGGAAGAAACTTCCAGCAGAACCAGGCTCAGGGAGGGGCAGTCCTCTGCTGGGACTGGTTGGGGCTGAGGGAGAGAACCAGGAAAAAGACATGCTGTGGAGGGGAGCAGAGATCAATCACTAATGATTAAATGCAGAGTGGTGCATACAGAGCAAAAAGAGAAAGAAACACTCAGTGCATCATGGGAACCCCCCAGCAGTCTAAGTCTATAGCAGCATAACTAAGGGATGGTTCAGGGTCACCTGATCCAGCCCTAACTATAAGCTTTAGCAAAAAGGAAAGTTTTAAGCCTAATCTTAAAAGTAGAGAGGGTGTCTGTCTCCCTGATCTGAATTGGGAGCTGGTTCCACAGGAGAGGAGCCTGAAAGCTGAAGGCTCTGCCTCCCATTCTACTCTTACAAACCCTAGGAACTACAAGTAAGCCTGCAGTCTGAGAGCGAAGCGCTCTATTGGGGTGATATGGTACTACGAGGTCCCTAAGATAAGATGGGACCTGATTATTCAAAACCTTATAAGTAAGAAGAAGAATTTTAAATTCTATTCTAGAATTAACAGGAAGCCAATGAAGAGAGGCCAATATGGGTGAGATATGCTCTCTCCTTCTAGTCCCCGTTAGTACTCTAGCTGCAGCATTTTGAATTAACTGAAGGCTTTTCAGGGAACTTTTAGGACAACCTGATAACAATGAATTACAATAGTCCAGCCTAGAGGAAATAAATGCATGAATTAGTTTTTCAGCATCACTCTGAGACAAGACCTTTCTAATTTTAGAGATATTGTGTAAATGCAAAAAAGCAGTCCTATATATTTGTTTAATATGCGCATTGAATGACATATCCTGATCAAAAATGACTCCAAGATTTCTCACAGTATTACTAGAGGTCAAGGTAATGACCTCAGGGTAATGAGAATTAAGTAAATAAAAAATAAAATGCATATATATATATATATATATATATATATATATATATATATATATATATATATATATATATATATATATATATATATATATAGTATGGTGTAAAAGTTTTAGGTATGCCATAGTTATAAAAAAGTAGAGTTTGATGCCCCTCCCCATCCCCCCCCCCTTTTTTTGGCATGCCAACACAAAATCAATTCCAATAAAACTGAAAAGGTGATCTTATTTTATATCCAGTGATGATGATGATAATAATTTATTTGTAAGTGTACTGGGCAGTAGAATACCACATGAACATACAAGTGATCATGCAATATTAAAGTGATTGCAAAACACAATTACTCATACTTTAATTTGTGTAATTCTTAAAATAGCTTTGAGGTCCTGTGACTTATACTGTGGTGTGACTTATATACTATAAAATTACACGTACATACAACCCAGTTTTCATATTGATTATCATCATAGTTGTAATTCATCACATTTTATTTATGTATCAATACTTATCAGGTTTTCAGCATTTTTAATGCTTTTATGATGCATTAAATGTGCCTAATAAAATGTTTCTTGAATTCTTTTGGAATGCCCCTCAGCTCTGTCTTTACTTTTGATGGCCACATCTTCAAAACTGGTCCCCTTGATGACCCACCTTGAACTTGGGGAAAATAAAAAAGTCACAGGGTTAGGTAAATAGGGAGGCTGTTCCGGTGTCGCAGACCAAACAGTCCGCCCCTAAAAATTGGTCTGCCCTGCCGCCAGTGTGCATGCATCATTTCTGAGCTTAGCTTCTCGTCGGAGACAGAGTCTCTTCACCCAAAGCGATCACATGGATTAATGCAATTATTAACCATCAGATGATAAAGGTAAAACCACTTAAATCATTCTGAAGTCAGTTTTAGGCAGAAATGAGGCTGTTTTAAGCAGAAACGAGGCAATACTTGGTGACGCTTTGAAATGACCGACGCGTAGTGAATGCATCAGCTAGCAGCTTGTGTAACGACGGCACTCTGATCACTTCCTCTGTCTTTTATGATGAAATAATGCTGAATTTATGTGGAAATGATTGTTGTACAAAAGCTTCAGATATCTGTTGCTGAGATAGATGATGACTGGAGTGCAGTTTGAAGCAGAAATTAGTGATAATCGGGGAACCTCAGCTAATGACGCATGCGCAGTGAAGGCAGGGCTGATCAGTTTTTAGGGGGGATCGTTAGGTTGGTGACACCGGCACGGTGATTTTGTTCTCGGCTAGGAACTGCCGAATGCTCACCACATTGTGAGCAGGTGCATTGTCATGACGAAGCAGCCACATGTTGTCCTGCCATAACTCTCATTTCTCGCGCACTGAGCAATGCAAACGCCGCAGGATCTCTCTGTAGACTTGCTGGTTGATCATCTGGTCATGTGGGAAGAACTCACTGTGGACGATGCCTCTCACATCGAAGAATGCGATTAACATGACTTTGACTGTCTTGCTTTGTTTAGCCTCAACGACGTCAGAGTCTTCCACTGACAATTCTGGTGCTTGGTTTCCCGGTCGTACTCTTCTAAGCAAGTCTGACTCAGTTTGAAGAGGCTCAATGATGTCCTGATACACCTGCATACGGCACTCCTTCTGATCATCATTCAGCAGTGTGGCACCATTTTCTGGAGACTTTCCACATGCCCAAATCTTCTATGATAATCTTCCAATGCTAGTATTGATATTGAACGATCCTCGTGTAAAAATATCGATATTCAAGCTTTTTTTCTCTCCCGCACGCACTGACTGCTGCACACGCAGATTCATCAAAGTCTACTCTCTGTCTGTAAGAGCAGTGCTGCACTGTGTCACACAACACGGAGTAGAGCACCCTTGTATTGTGGTTTGTCAGCCCTCTACCTCAGGAGATTTTGTTTTAAGTTGTGTTGAGTGATTTTTTTTAAAACAAAAATGTTGATTGTGATAATAAAGTATTCTGTTCTCATGTACAATGTTTGGCAAAATTCTGTCCTAGGTCTTTTGGCTCCTTTGGATCTATGAAGCTTTAATATGAAAAAATATCGGTATCGATATTGGCAATACTGGGCCTGTATTTACTTGGTATCGGATCAATACCAAAATTCCCGGTATCGCCCACCTCTACCTCGCGCCTCTCTTTGAACCTCTTGTGCCAATCAAATACACATGATAGTGACATTGTGTTATCTCTCTACACTTGCCTAAGCATTTCAAGTGGTTGTGACGGAGCTTTCCCCAAACGGACTAAAACTTTTGGGTTGGTTCCTTGCTCAGAATTCACTGTTCCTCCTCAGTGCTCATTCTTGAAAAAATAATTAAAAAAAGAGGAGGTGCAAATGAAAGCATACAAAAAAATGTAATGGTTGCAGAAAGCCGAGATTACAGTTACACCCTCCCGAGATATCAAGTGAGATCCCAACAAAATTTGCTAATTCCTCTTTTGCCCATACCTCATATACCAACCCAGTCTCACAGCAAGTAGTGATTCAGCAGCACGAAATAGAATCTATTGGTTCGTGATATGTGACAAAAAGCGCCTCATTTTCATCACGGCAGCACAAATTCATTCAAATTGATTCTGTGATGGCTGCACAAAATTAAAAGTGAAGCGAGGGGGTCGGGATGGATATGGTTAGGGTTGGGGGAAGGAGTAGGGTTAGTAATAGTGAGTTAAAAATAAGTCACGAAAATTTGACTCATTTCGTGACAGGAGGATGAAAAAAAAAAAACGTGAGACTGGGCTGCATACACACACACACACACACACACACACACACACACACACACACACACACACACACACACACACACACGCTGGCCTGAATGAACAACAAAATTTTTCTTCTTTAATGGAGGCTACACTCAGCTGTTTCATAAAGTTTTCTAAAACTAAAATTGTATAAAAAATCATCAATTGTAAACAGAATCTTCCTTGTTTTAGCTATTTAAATGGATCCCCCAAATTTATTAGTCTTGCCAGATTTTGTGAAAATTTGTGACAGTGCCATGCCTAATGCAATACATTTAAGCTAAAATAAAATAATATATGTAATATAAGCCTAATTGCTCTCTATTCAAATATTTTATGAATAAATGTGGAATAATCCTGAAAACTAAAACTGGGTATTTCTGGGTGGAGACATCAACCAGCCTTCAAATGGTAAAAAATTAACAATTAATCCCATTTCCATGTGAAATCTGTAAAACTGGTTAAAGGTTGGAACAGGTCAGTTCCTGTAAGTGTTCATAGTCTTAGTTGGCTAATTTAAAGTAAGCAACATTAGTTAGATGACGTCAATGTGTTATGTATTAACCAGATGCTCAAAAATGTCACAGTGCGAAGATGTTTGTAAAATATTGTGTAAAGAGTGACACTCATCATTTCTGAGTTATACCTTAAATCTAATCTAAGTTGCAACATCCCTGTTTTAAACGACATTTAAAGAAAAGTCAGTCCCACTAGCTTTTTCGAAAACATGAATGAAAATTGTTCACTTCCATTAGAATTTTTATTTTAATTGCTGAAATCATTTGTGCACCAAAATGACCATTTTCAATCAGCATGTGTTCAAACGTGGATGGAGATACCAGTTGCACTTCTCAGAGCTTGTTATCAATAATTTCTACTGAAAGGAAACATAAGCTGTATTACAGCCTCTATCCTGTCACCTAAAACGGACAATTACAGTGTCAGAAGATGTCACTTTTAACGTACAGTGGACAGCACGTCCAGTGCCCGGTCACCTGCCACCGCTGAAACAGAAGAGCAAAACAAGAACACAATGTGTTGGAACGATCACTTCACACATACACCAAAACCTGAACTGAACACCTTTCCCCTCGACTTGAACCGGAGGATCTTTCTTCACGCCTGTGCAGTGCCCCGTGTAATGTTAGCCAACGTGCACGGTGGAGAATGCCGGCAACTTGAACAGAAGCTTTCTGTGTGAAACATTAACCAAATAGTTAGCCACCGTAACACTTAGCGGGGTGGTGATCATGTACGCCACGTAACGTCTGGGATGTTTTTAGGAACTCATTTATAGGAAGGTATGTGTAATGAGTAATGTTTGGGAAAACAGAAAGTGATCTTCAAATCAAATCATAAGAATGTACTTAAAACCACTCAAAAAGACAAGACGAGAGTTGCCGATTGAAATTGTGCATCACTTTCTAAATCACTCAAAAAAACCAACATTGTTGTTGTTGGTTTTTATGTTACATGAACAAAAGTCTAACATGTAGCTTCTACGATATAGAATCAAGTTTTATGGGTGAACACATTCAAATCATGTAGTTTTAACATAACATGCAACAGCTTAAAATCTAACTTGCTCAGTGAACATAATAAAATTATGGTAAGTATTTCCACCCAAGTAAAATGCGTTAATGTAGCAAGAAACAATTTTGCTGAGTGACCTAAATGTAAATTTGTTGGGTCAACATGATGAATTTGCGTTACTGTTACTTAATTACCATGGGTAAGCCAACTAGATTTGTAAAGATAAATGAAAAAAAAAACATAAAAAACTGTAAGTCCCTTTGGTTGCTCTCTTGTTTGTGCTTGGGGTCGCCACAGCAAATCCAAGGTGGATCTGCATAAATTGTGCCGATCCAACCCAGCAAATGTAAGTTTACTTGTAACTGTACTATTTAAAAGTAGTTTAAGCACTTACAGGGCAGGGGTGAGTGGCCAAGTGGTTAGTGCACTTTCAGTACAAAAGGTTCCTGGTTCAAACCCCACCCCTGCCACATTTCTCCATGTAATGTGGAGTTGCATCAGGCAGAGCATCTGGTGTAAAACCTGTGCCATTTTAACATGCAGATCCACCTCGCATTTCCTGTGGCGATCCTGGGAGCAAACAAGGAAGCAGCTGAAGGGACTTACTTATTTTTGTTACATTTACCATACAAATTTAGTTGGCCTAAATCATGGTAATTGAGTAACAGTAATGCAAATTCATCATGTTGACCCCCCAAAATTTACATTTAGGTCTACATTTACCTTTTGAAGGGACTTACTTATTTTTGTTACATTTACCATACAAATCTAGCTGGCCTGAACCATGGAAATTAGGTAACAGGAACGCAAATTCATCATGTTGATCCAACACATTTCCGCGTTTTAACACATTTTACTTGGGTGGAAATACTTTACATAATTTTTTTATGTTCCCTGAGCAAGTTATTTTTTGAGTGTACACAGTCAAGAAGGTACAAGTCAAAACTGCACCCTTTGTTGAAAAAAGAAAATTATTGAAATACTGTATAACTTCACGACAATAATTAATATTGTGCAATATTTGGTAATGGGTATAACAATGTCAAGTGTGTGTATGTGTGTGCATTAATACAAAAAGGGATTTTGTAAATGTAATTATTGTGTTATTATTTGTTTTCCTTTTTTCATGCTTAATATGTACATCTCTTTAACAACACATTACTGTATGCAATCAAACCACATTTATGGAAATGTGATACATTTTCACTTTATTATATAATAACACATGCATTTTATAATCATCTGGTGCACTTTATAATAATTAGCTGGAACACAATATGTGAAAAAATTAAGTATATTACATATGACAGTGGTTATTACATATGACACTCCATATGGATGTCTTCATCTATACACATGTTAATTAAAAATATGTGTGTGTTTAGATTATAAAGTCAAGCATAATATGCTGTAAACCACACAGGCAGTGAATAACATAATCCGTTATTATGTCATGCGTTGAGAGGCTTATTAATGTGCAGCAAAAAGTGAGACTTTTTTTTGTATTTCCTGCATATTCATCCGGGCTGCATGATTATTCATATTAAAATCATAATCTCACTTTCTGCTTTTATGCAGTCTCATTACTTAACTATGATTCTGATGCACTGATGCAACATACATAATAAATAATGTTACACATTGCATTCAGGTTGTTTCTTACAAAATGTGGCAGATTATTATAAAATGTGAGTGCTATTACTTAATGAAGTGAAAATGGATTATATTTTGTTGAGTTATTACATAATGTGGTGTTATTGCATAATGCCTTGTTACAAAGGGACACAGGAACCAACAAGGGTCCTCGGGGAAGCCATTAGAAGCCTGGCCGTTTTCACTGACTATACCTTTTGCAGCGCATGGGCTGTTCCTAATAAGCAGATCTATTGGAATTTGTCAAAGCACAATTAAATTTTGCAACATATTTTTCCACTGCCCTTACAAATTATACCCAGAGCCCCAATGACTTCCATTGGTTTTTGTTTTGAGGCCCTATATCCTTGTAAGTGCATCTTAATCCTTGTACTGGAAATTTTTTTTTTCCAATATTTTGACAAATGTGTTTCAAACAGTAGGTATGAAATATGTTTCATGGATTCTCATGTCAAACAGGAGACATATCTTCTTAACTTCATAGTTGATGATGTCAGGACTGTTAGACTGGATTTCTCTGTCTGAATAAATCAGTATATCAAAGAGAATTGTGTAGACCTGCGACAGACTGGCGTCCTGTCCAAGGTGTGTCAGGCATCATGCCCTATGTCTGCTGGGATAGGCTCCAGCCCCCAAAGTGACCCTTGAATGGAGTAAGTGGGTATCAGAAATAAATGAATGAAAGTGAATTTTAATGGTCTAATTCTCAATTTCTGTCACTGTTTCTGTTTGCATGTACACTCAAAAAACTGATGCATCTAATAAATATATGTAGCCCCAACTCAAATAAAGCACAACCATGCAAGACAATTTAATTCATTTTATTTGGGACTACATATTTTTATTAGATGGAAATCCTGCCCATAATTAAATTGAGTTCATCCAATGAGTCATTTGTTTGAGTACAAGAAGATCATTTTAATTACCACACTTTGCTGACTTATACCAGAGTAGATAGCTCAGTGGGATAAAGAGTTGGGCTACCTGTATGTAGACCTATCTTTGATTCCTGGCCATATCGCCTGTTTGTATCCTTGAACAAGACACTTCAGTTTCATTGCCTCAGTCCATCACTCAAAAAACTGACTCATTGGATTGGAATCCACCTAGTAAATATATGTAGTCTCAACTAAATTAAATTACATTATCTTGCATGTGTTTTATTTGAGTTGGGGCTTCATCTATTTATTAGATAGAAATCCTGTTCATAATTGAATTGAGTTAACCCAAAGAGCCGTTTTTTTTATGCCTGATGTGCAGTTTTATTATTATTAAGTATTTATTATTTTTTATTATGATTATTATTGTCTCTACCAAAGAGGTTATGTTTTCACCACTCTAAGAAATGAAACACAGGGTTTTTTTAATATAATTAATACTATTATTCTCAATATACTTGCAGTTGTTAATTTTAGAGATTTAAGTAATAATGTTTAATTTGATTTAATTAATTTCAGCTACAATATTGTTTTGCACTTAACTGACAGTGTTATGTGGAAAAAGTTGCCTTAACTTTATCAATTAAATTCAATGTTTTCTTTCTTTCTTTCTTTTTTTAGTGCTCCCATCATGAAAAGAGTAAAAGGTTTGTGACGGGTTTTTTTTAATAACTCACTATTACTAACCCAACTTATACTCCCAAACTTAACCTTAACCATAACCTAACCCTACTCCTTCCCCCAACACTAACCATAACCACCCAACCCCCCGCTTCACTTTTAATTTCGTACAGCCATCACGGAATTAATTAGAATGAATATGTGCTGCCGTGACAAAAATGAGGCGCTTTTCATCACAATATCACAAACCAATAGATTAATGTATATTTGGTGCTGCTGAATCAAGACTTGCCATAAGACCAGGTTGGTTTTCACCCATGTGTGTTTGTCTGCTGCTTTGTTAGTTAGTTTGTCACCCAGATTATGCAAAAACTACTGAGCCGATTCCCTTTAGGACTTGGTGGAAGGTTGGGGTATGGCCCACGGAAGAAACCTTTAACTTGTGAAGCTGATGTGATTTGGGGAGGGGGTTGTGAATCCAGATTTTTTTTCTGTAAAGAATTAAAAATGGACGAGTGATAACATAACCTTCTTGGCAGAGGTAACAAATGCTATTATTCCATAGCTCACTGAACTAAAAGGGCATATAATGAGGATGAAGAGACTAATAACGGGTTAACTTTGATGCACCAGATCAAAAAGAAAAAATAGCTTTGCTTATGTAATATACCATATGCCTGTTTGCAACTTACTGGATATGTCTGGGCTTGTCACAGGGAATCATCTCATCACCACATGCATGATGGAAATTAGGAGCAGGTGTTGCTGGGCTAAAGTTTCATGTAGCTTGAAAGGAGCTTGTTCGTCAGTTTCTTTCTTTTTCAGATTTGAGGTCTGGTGGCCACCAAGGACAACGCTGCTTATTATTACAGTGTTACTTAAAAACAAAAAAAAGTGATGTTCCTTATTTCAGAGTTGGTGTGCATTGCACTGAGATCTTTGGATCTTAGGAAATTTTGATATGCCTCTGGTTTGTGACAGAGGCAGATGTTTCAAATGAAAACTTGAGTGGACCATGTTTCACTGCAAAGTCAGGCTTTTTTAGAAGGAAAGCTGAAAGTCCCGGGCTGGATTACGACTAATTAAATACAAAGAATCAAATGGACACAGTGTGAAAATATGTTGAGGAAAAACAAAATTGGAGGATTGTGATAAAAAGAAACATATAAAAGTCTGGGTAGGGAGGGGAGATCATCTTCTGCAGAAAGCAGAAAAATACATATATAGTCTGTTGCAAATGTTGTAAATGGTTTGAGTATTGTCAAAGATCCTCCAGGCTCCTAACTGATGCTTTTAAATGTTTTCAAGGCACAGACTTCGAAGCCTCAATTCATACACTTACATGATTGGTTAATAATGAAAAAAAATGTTACAATACTGTGTGTTGTGTGGACCAACACACAAGGATGGAAGATTCCCTTTATTCAGAGAGTAGCGACATGAGCTGAAAAAACGGTCACGTGAGCCATCTTGGTGGTGCATTCGCTGTTATTCTGTCTGCGTGGAAATCAAGCTATTTTATATCTTTATTCGCTGAAAATGTCGGGTTGCTATGCATTTGGATGCATAAATACACAAGGCTTCAAGATGTACAGATTCCCTTTAGATCTGAACAGAAGAATAATATTGGAAAATAAAGTCAGCCGTGTGGGATGGAAGCGACTTCATCGTCAAATTTAGTGTTCAGTCCCATGTACAGTAAAACTCCTCTAAACTGTCATTGTATAAACTGGATATTCGCAGCAACTGGACAAAAACACAGTGTGTTTGTGTATTGTTTTCCATGCAATAAACATTGTATATAACAGATTTTGTATCACAGATTCTTCGCTCACATCGGATAAAATGTCCCATCCAATCGCAATGTGTTTCCATTAAAAACCCCTTGCATGTGGGACTGGAGTAATTTCCGTAATTAAAAGCCCGACCATTTATTTGTTTTCCCACCGTGCTCAGACTCGGACCCGCAGCCTGACGTGCACCTGCTGAAGCAGACACAGCAGAAGGCTGTGATTTGACACTTTTCTGCTTTCACTCTTTCCTCTCATATTTTAATAGTTTTTGCAGAATGAACGCTGATTACATTTCAGGATCACATACGTTTGGCAGAAAAATGCGTAAATTTACAACACGGAGTCAGAAAAGAGGAAATTGTACATTTGAATGGGAGGTGATGATTGTAGAAAAAAAGCTTGTTGAGGGTCAAATTAATCCAGAATAAAGCATAATCCAGCGACGGAGAACTTTAAAACTGTCATGCGTGTTGACGTCATGACACAGAGTTACACTGTTGCAGAAGCATAAATCAAGCTTTAAATGAATTAAATAAATCTTCATAAATTGCAAATTCATGTACATTTCATAGCTTAACTATTTTTACATTTATTTTTATAGCACCTGTACCAGGATGTGTTGCTGTATGTGGTTAACTGATTTAAAAAAAAAATGTTGAAAACATGAAAGATTCATTCAGTAGTTCAGCACAATTGGCCTCAAATTAGTGCCATGTCCTCAGTTGTCGCTACTCTCTGAATAAAGGGACTCTAGTTAACTGGTTAGGTGTGCTGAAGGGACCCCACTAATGGTGGAGGGGGCACGTTTTAAACAAAATGGTACCGTTTCCCTTCATTGTAAGAAATCTGGGAAGCTAATACTCAAATCTTAGCTACTGTAAGTCATCAATTTTAGTATTCTGTTTTTATTTTTATTGGAAATCTAATTATGTATGCAGCAGCTTTGACCAGTCAGCCTTTGTTTAGGGAAGACCTGTCCCATATTTTATCAAACCTTTGGTCGCGGGGGTGTTTTGCAACGCCCTCAGTTCCCCCTCTGGATCTGCCACTGTTGAAGCAGTGAATATTTTCTGATGCAGTTAATTCATCTATTGTGCATTACAACACAGTGACTCATTGTCATTATTAGGCAACATCCTACGAGGACCCTATTGTAATTGCGCTGTTTATTATTATTAGGGCCCAAGTAGGCAACGTCCTACAAGGACCCTATTGTAATTGCGCTGTTTATTATTATTATTATTATTTTTAGGGCCCGCGTAGGCAACGTCCTATGAGGAACCTATTGTAATTGCGCTGTTTATTATTATTATTATTATTATTATTATTATTATTGCCACTTTGCGAAGACCCTATTGTAATTGCGCTGTTTATTATTATTATTAGGGCCGGAGTAGGCAACGTCCTACGAGGACCCTATTGTAATTGCGCTGTTTATTATTATTATTATTATTATTATTATTAGGGCCCGAGTAGGCAACGTCCTACGAGGACCCTATTGTAATTGCGCTGTTTATTATTATTATTAGGGCCGGAGTAGGCAACGTCCTACGAGGACCCTATTGTAATTGCGCTGTTTATTATTATTATTATTATTATTATTATTAGGGCCCGAGTAGGCAACGTCCTACGAGGACCCTATTGTAATTGCGCTGTTTATTATTATTAGGGCCCGAGTAGGCAACGTCCTACGAGGACCCTATTGTAATTGCGCTGTTTATTATTATTATTATTATTATTATTATTATTATTATTATTATTATCACTTTTGAAATTGAAATTTCGTCCTCTTCCCATGCTCAAAAACTCACCAAACCTTCCAAAGTTGTCCGGCCAGATCCGAAATTCGATATTTTGGGGGCGTCGCACATGGTTGCAGAAAAATCGTGAACTAGCGCCCCCTAGAAATTTTCAAAAACCCCTCCTCATTGGGCTTTTTTCATGGTAGCCTCACAAAATTTGATACACATATTTACCATACCAGGACGCACGAAAAAGTCTCTTACTGTCATGGTGAAATATCGACAGAAAGTCAGCCATTTTGATTTTAAGTTTCGATTTTGAGCAAATTTTTGCCATTTTTGGCCATTTCCACTACTTACATTTGAACGAACCCGTCCTAGGGATTTCATCCGATTGTCTTCCAATTTGGTCAAAATCATCACAACACAATGGTGATCAAAAGTTATCAAAAGATTCTAATTAAGTCAAAAGGCGTGGCTGCTAGGGGTCGTCAAACTTTGGCAAGCTTTTGGGAGCACGCCATTTCACTTCAAACGGCTGTCACGCCCACATACTTCATCGTAGATCCTTCAAACTTGCTGGACATGATGAGGGCTCCGCCCTGAACGTCTACATATCTTACGTTCCCACCTGCGCCATAGCGCCCCCCGGTGGTGGCGAGAAATGTCCTATTTTTACTTTAAGAGGTCCTGATGTCACATACCTAACCCAATCAACTTCATTCCACTTCTAAAACATTCAGAACAAATTGGTGAACGTAGGCGATGAACGCCGTGAAGTTACGACTAACAGCGTCTGTGTGGCGGAGTACCGAATATTGACCATTCGCCATGAAATTACGTTCTTCCTTTTGACGGCTTTAATTTTGTCACATCATCAAGAAAATTTATATACAGGTCGAGCACGACAACCTCTTACAATTCATAGGGGCGGCTCCCATGGGCGGGGCAAAATGCCTCAATAGCGCCCTCTTGAAACTTTCAAAAACCCCTCCACATAGGGGTTTTTTGGAGTAGGGAGATGAAAATTGGTACACGTGTGACTTGCATAGACGTACAAAAAAGTCTCTTGCACCATGAGTCTACTCCAAACAGGAAGTCAGCCATTTTGAATTTTATTCTCATTTTGGCGTGATTTCCACATGTTGTATTTGAACGAACTCCTCATAGGGATTTTGTCCAATGCACTTCAGATTTCTTTGACAACATCCAAAGATGATACTGACCAAAAGTTATCGAAAGCTTTTCTCTATGTTGACGGGTGTTGCCGCTATGGTGCCGCCATTTTGACCCTTCTCCATGGAACATCAAGTCATGATAACTCCTTCAGGCTTTGCCTGATTGACTTAAAACTTCACATGTATGATGATGGTTCGCCCCTCAACACACCTGGCCCCTCTCTTTGTACACTGAGCACCCCCTAGAGGATGAACCATCAACATGTCATAACTCCTTCATGCATTGTGTGATTTGTTTAAAATTTTAAATGTGTGATGAGTGGTTGCCCCTGCATGTACATGCCCACATGTGGTCACAACACACTGCCCTGGGTAGGTGGTCGCGTGGAACGAGGGCCCGTATATGACTGCTTGCAGTCCTAGTTATTTATTATTATTATTCTCACTCTTGAAATCGAAATTTCGGCCTCTTCCCATGCTCAAAAACTCACCAAACTTTCCAAAGTCGTCCGGCCGGATCCAAAATTTGATATTTTGGGGGCGGCGCACATGGTCTCAGAAAAATCGCGAAACAGCGCCCCCTAGAAATTTTCAAAAACCCCTCCACTTTGGGCTTTTTTCGTCGTAGCCTCACGAAATTCAGTACACATATTGACCATGCCAGGATGCACGAAAAAGTCTCTTACTGTCATGGTGAAATATCGACAGGACTGCTTCCAGTCCTAGTTTTATTTATTTATTTTTTCTACACAGTGACTCATTTTAGAAGCAATTATATAAGCTACTTTGTTGAAGCCTTATAAAAATTAATTAATTAAATTGTTTTATTAAGTATTTCAAAGCAGAAAGTCATTTTTGAAGCAATTGTTTATTTGCTTCAAACTTTCAAGGAGCCTACCTTCTACCATGACCATGTATGAAGTGTTTTGGGAGAAGTTTAAGCCTGAAACTCACCCCTGCATAGCATAACACAGCCACCAAGTGCCACTTCTAATTGTTGATTTGTGATGAGGATTCAGTTCAGTTTAATACATTTGTATCGTGCCAAATCATAATGCAGGTCATCTCAAGGCACCTCACAAGAGCAGTGCCAAAATAAGAGCAGCCCCAACTCAATCAGGGGACCATCCATTCTGGCAAAAACAAGAATGGATGGTTCATTGGTTTATTTATTTGTCTCTCTGTCTGTTAGCAGGATTATGCCAAAACAACTGCACAGATTTTGGCAAAATTGTCTCTACAGATAGGTGTTAGGCAATGGAAAACTCCATTACATTTTGGAGGTGATGCACTTTATGTTAAATTTGAATAAAGGGGTGGGATTAAATAAGTTTTTCTTCCTCCCACTCCTTTTTGAGCAGATTCAATGTCCTGAGTTAATAGTAAATTCAGTTTTTTTGTTTTTTATGTTATTGTTAAATTGTTTTCTGTTTTTTTTTTTTCTGTTTTCTGTATTTCTTATCCTCTGCTCAAATAAAATAGATGATGATGATGATGATGATGAGGTGATCCGGATCCGGATTCTGGATCAAGATTTCACTTTATATAGGCTTTGAAGGATTACATCAAAACTACTTCATGGATTTTCACCAAATTTTCACCACACTTTGGTGTTAGACCTTAGAAGACTCCATTCCATTTTGGAGGTGGTCTGGATCCAGATCTGGATTCTGGATCAGGATTTCACTTGGTAGACTTTTAATGGTTATGTCAAAAACTACTTCACAGCTATGACATCACAATGTAAAATAAAGATCAGAAAGACACTATTTTGGTTCATCTTATGAATTAAGTATCAGATTGCAACATCTTGATCAGTCAGACCATTCTGGATCAGTATGCAATTATTGCATTGTGTTGTGGATTCTGGATCCAGGTAAAGTCTGAGTCATGATGTGAATCACGTATCTTTTATTTTGAGTCCTCGTCAACCCTTGGTGCGTGGACATCAAAAATCTCTGATTGCTCTTGTTTGATGTATGATCATCAAGTAAAATGTCACATGCACTGTACTGATGATAGATTAAGGTCAGGAGCCTCATGCACAAAGACTTGCACGGATTTCCTACTAAAACATGGCATACGCCAAAACCAAGAAACTGCTGTAAGTACAAAAATATTCAGATGTATGAAAGTGTGCGTAGGCATGGATCCACGCATGTTCGGTTTGTAAATCCCACTGAATGTGGATTTGAGCGTGGAACTAAACTCCTCCCTGGCCACGCCCATTTAAATATGCAATTTCATGTAAATATGCCCTTTGAGCAGGGATTCCCCATGATGTCACATCAGACAACACTCATCACTCATCTTCAACAGCTTATCCAAGATCGAGTCGTGAGGGCAACAGCTCTAGCAGGGGACCCCAGACTTCCCTCTCCCATGCCACATTGACCACCTCTGACTGGGGGATCCTGAGGTGTTCCCAAGCCAGTGTGGAGATATAATCTCTCCACCTAGTCTTGGGTCTTCCCCAGGTTCTCCTCCCAGTTGGACCTCCCTGGAACACGTCTCTAGGAAGGCGTCATCAGACAACATGAACACAGAAAATAAATTCTACTGAACTATAGATGACTGGAAATTATGTAGAGACACGTCGGGATAGTTTAAAACTGAAAACTGGAAAAATTTTGTGGAAGCTACAGAGTGTGTGTGTGTGTGTGTGTGTGTGTGTGTGTGTGTGTGTGTGAGAGAGGCTGACAGCTATGAGTTTAAAAATGTAAGGCCATCCTCCGTTGACCGTGTGACATCATAACTTACACGTGTTGATCGACAAATACTGAACACCAAAGCACTGCAGCTCTCACCATCAAGCAAACAAAAAAAAGACAACAATAATAATAATAAGACATATTTGAATGTGCACATGCCCAAATGTGGCTACGCTGGTTTACGTTCGGACCAATTACACAAACATACTATTTACACAGCAAGCAGCAGCCGTCGTGGACCGTGCAAGCCACCAACCAGCCTGATGCACATTTGCGCATCACATATGATGTGAATATGTGTGCAGTCAATAGCTCCGATTACCCTGAAACCGGCTCTCGCTGCAAATGCCCTTTTATGTTGGAATGGGATGTACCTGATGACATTCGGATGATTGAGTTCCACACAGCTGGCATGGCTCAATGTCAGTCAACCTTTCCTCACCAACAAAGGCATCAAAGAATCTGTTCTTCACAACTCCACCTGACACCTAGACCATGCAAGTGCTGAACAATGTTGGAGCGAGAACACATCCTTGATGAATGCCAGAAATCGCTGGTGAAGAAATTCTAAACATGACCTCAACAGAAGTGATAAAGGAAGCAAACATAACAGTGATATGAAAACACAATTAGGAAGCAAATTCTGGACATCTGTTGAGAAAATTTACATTGCCTTCAGATGTTACATGTACATAACTAGCTTTCGAAGCAAACATTTGTCTGAATGTGACTGACTGTATTACGTCATGTCTTGTAGCTGCTTGGCTAAAGTGTTCAAAGGAGACAGAGCTTGTGAGAAGGAGCCGTGACCAAACATGACCTCAAACACCACACATACACACACACACACACACACACCAAAAGCTCATTCAGAGTTGTGTCCTAAAGTCACCATAGAGTTCTCCTGAGACAAAAAAAAAAAAAAAAAAAGAGTCCAGGATAGGCATACAATATGCATGAGCCCCGTTATTGAGACCATGTGAATCACATGAACAAAGCATTTTTTTCATGGCAAATCATGTTCAGATCAAAGTTAAAAATACACATCCACATCTTGAGGAAATGCCATCACGTTCTTCTTTGTGATGTGTCGGGGCACATCTGCGACCAATACTGTCTAACATGTGGTCAGCTGTACTTTTTACTGTGTTATCTCTCCTTCAGTGCACAAGAACAACACCAGTTGACCCTAGGCTGTGAGTGCACATGTGCACAAGCATATGTGGCATTTACATATACTTTATCAGATACGCCTGGTCAACTCCTCACGAAAGCAAATAGCTCATCAACCAATTGTGTGGCAGAAGTGCAACACATTTAGGCATGTGTGTGTGTGTATATACGAGGTCTGTCCGTAAAGTATAGGTCCTTTTTATTTTTATTCAAAAACTATATGGATTTCATTCATATGTTTTTACGTCAGACATGCTTGAACCCTCGTGCGCATGCGTGAGTTTTTCCACGCCTGTCGGTGACGTCATTCGCCTGTGAGCACTCCTTGTGGGAGGAGTCGTCCAGCCCCTCGTCGGAATTCCTTTGTCTGAGAAGTTGCTGAGAGACTGGCGCTTTGTTTGATCAAAATTTTTTCTAAACCTGTGAGACACATCGAAGTGGACATGGTTCGAAAAATTAAGCTGGTTTTCAGTGAAAATTTTAACAGCTGATGAGAGATTTTGAGGTGATTCTGTCTCTTTAAGGACTTTTCACGGTGCGAGACGTCGTGCAGCGCTCTCAGGCAGCGTCATCAGCCTGTTTCAAGCTTAAAACCTCCACATTTCAGGCTCTATTGATCCAGGACGTCGTGAGAGAACAGAGAAGTTTCAGAAGAAGTCGGTTTCAGCATTTTATCCGGATATTCCACTATTAAAGGAGATTTTTTTAATGAAAGACGTGCGGGCGGATTGCAGCGTCGGCTCGCAGCCGCCGCGACGCTCTGTCACAGGAAAAACACCTCTGCTGGAAGCCTTAAGGACAAGTTGGAACATCTCCAGCTGATAAACAATTTCTCATATACTCACTCCACTGAAAGCCATCAAAAGCCAACTGGATTTTAACAAATGGTTATCAACACGGACGTGTTTTTCCTGTGCCGCCGCGCCGCGTCGGCTGCGTCCCGACGCGCGGACCAGTCCGCACGTCTTTCATTAAAAAAATCTCCTTTAACAGTGGAATATCCGGATAAAATGCTGAAACCGACTTCTTCTGAAACGTCTCTGTTCTCTCACGACGTCATGGATCAATAGAGCCTGAAATGTGGAGGTTTTAAGCTTGAAACAGGCTGATGACGCTGCCTGAGAGCGCTGAGCGACGTCTCGCACCGTGAAAAGTCCTTAAAGCGACAGAATCACCTCAAAATCTCTCATCAGCTGTCAAAATTTTCACTGAAAACCAGCTTAATTTTTCGAACCATGTCCACTTCGATGTGTCTCACAGGTTTAGAAAAAATTTTGATCAAACAAAGCGCCAGTCTCTCAGCAACTTCTCAGACAAAGGAATTCCGACGAGGGGCTGGACGACTCCTCCCACAAGGAGTGCTCACAGGCGAATGACGTCACCGACAGGCGTGGAAAAACTCACGCATGCGCATGAGGGTTCAAGCATGTCTGACGTAAAAACATATGAATGAAATCCATATAGTTTTTGAAAAAAATAAAAAGGACCTATACTTTACGGACATCCCTCGTATATATATATATATATATATATATATATATATATATATATATATATATATATATAATCAAGCGGAGCTGGTGAAGTTCGAAGTTCAAATCAAGCATCACAAAGGAGAAGGAAGGTGATTTCAATTACTGAGCATCACATATACTCGTATGACAGCAGCTAGCAGCACTGTGCAAAGGAAGACAGACGCTAGACACCTTGGGTGTCCTTTCTAGAATGTTCTCCTTCCCAAGGCCATTAATTTGAGTCAAGTGGTGTTGAAAAATGAAGCAACAGTAGATGTAAAAAACCTGCAATACGTTAAGCATCCATTTGATACTGGCTCCAAAAGCAAATATGCCAAATGGTGTACAGTGCATCCAGAAAGTATTCACAGCTTTTCACTTTTTCTACATTTTGTTATTTTACAGCCTTATTCTAAAATAAATTAAAATTTTGTTTTTCCCTGTCAAAATTCTACTCACAGAACACCATAATGACAACATAAAAAAATGTTTTTATGAAAATTTTTTGCAAATTTGTTAAAAAAGAAAAGCAAGAAATCCAAACTAACTGTTTCTCTTTGATGCACTGTACATTTGCTTATGTTTAAAGTTTCATAATCCTGTCCATCCATGTACATCTTGCGTGTCCTCCCTGAAAATTTGCTGCAGCCTCTTTGCAAGAAAGGGGGGAAAAACATATTGGTGTACAGTGCCTCGCCTTTTAACTAAGATTAACACAGTTCTGATGCACTGTGGCTTTTAAAATATGTATCAAAGCTCTTCAAATGCCAGAAGTTGGTATGTGGCAGGCGGGGCTGGCTTGAAGGGCTTGGATGATTGGAGTTACACCAACTTCCAAGTCCTCTGCAGGCTGCCACCTGCCTGTTCTACTCCACCGCAATCACCGGCTTATCAAATAAAATATGAAAAAGAGGTGGAAGAGTGTAATCAAGGAAGGAGAGAGAGTTGGACAGATTGAAGGGTAGGAAGAGGAATAAAGGCAGGAAATGTGGTGTCTCTGAGCAATGTTTGCCCCTTGATTGCCCGACCACCTTGCTGTTGGTCTCCCGTCATCTGTCTCTTTCCTTGGGAAAGCACTTGCTGAGAAAATCTTTATGAAGTCCTGGACCTGTCGGCAGCGCCGGGGCTGCTTAAAGAGCTCCCAGTTGAACAGCTGTGTGTATGGGCTCGGTCCCGGATAAAGCACTTGGATGTGGCTGTGCTTACACCATGGGGTGAGTCTTTATGAGAGGCCCTCCTGCATGGTGGCCACTGCTGGGGTTGTTAATTGGCACACTCTGAAGTGCCGTATATCTTCTCTTCATAATCCGGACACAGGCGGCGACAGCGGGGGAAAGCAAACGTTTATCTAACGCTGAGGCCACAGCTCACTCTTGATTCACTCTTATAGTAGAGTTTAAGCACTACATCGGTGCTTATGTGCTTACCAAATGCACACTTTTCTTAGGCAGGATTTTGCCTCAGTTAAACATGTTATATCGCTTTATTTCAGAGATTTTTATTAATAGGATATATCAAAACTAATAAACAGATTTAAAATGTGATATATTGTAGAGACAGGCTGTCAGTCAGAATGGAAGATGGAGATCCCAGGTCATTTCCAATTCAGAGCTTGATCATCTCCATAGGTAGGTTTTGGGTTGGGATTGACAGAACTGTAGGTACTTGTATTGTGAGGAAATTTCAGCTTCAAAATTATGGCCATATGGGGTATCCTATGCATGATCCAGCATGCAGATGCCTCAGTGCCGAGGACACCAGTAACTGGAAAAGGCCAAGGGGAGCCCCATGTGTTACCTGGCTGTTTCAGATAGACGGCTACTTTTGTATGGTGGGAAACAGCCCAGTTTTCTATTTGAGTGATTGGCAACCAGAATCCAGAGCGGTTCTATAGTGTGGTTGACTATAGTGTGGGTACCAGCGCATGCTCAAAGACCTGAGCTGTCTTGCTCATGTTCGGTCGTGGATTGTAATGTTATAAAATGCCAACCGGACAGCACACACCCATGAGAACACAAAATGGTCAGTGTTACTGAGCACTAGTTTCCAGCATATGTGTCTGTGAGGTGTTATATAGGACAGTGTCTCATTGCTGATTGTTGACCCCAGTTTCCATCCTGATTTCAAAATTGAAGAAATGGGGCCCAATTGTTACCTGAGGCCAAAATATGGCGATTGGGTATTGTGAAGACTTTGCGCGTGTCCTTCTTCCTGTTTGTCTGTTTAATTGTCCATCTGTCTGTGCTCAGCATAACTCCATACCTATTATTACCAGGGCTTTCAAATTCACAGGAAGCGTTCTTGGGACACAGACCTTGGACACGTTTAAAGACTTAACCTTGACCTGTTTTAAGTGCTCAAAAGGTCACATTCTTACTACACATTCTTTCACTGATTACATGTTCATATGGCCGAAAGTACTTTAGCATTGCATTTTATATTTTCTTAAATAGTAGGCAACATTTTTAATACTTACTACTTTATATCCACTTACATACGAGTGTAGCGGAATATTTAAAAATACACCTGAATATTGCCAAATGCACCAGCGTATGTATTATTTGTGCACATGCACCCATTCCACTGGTCTACAGCCAGAATGCTTCTGAAATAGTCAAACTTTACTAATTTTGGGCCATGGATAATTAAAATGTTGTTTGAAATTGTTGATTGGCTCTTGTTTTTTAGAAATGCTACTACTGTGCTACTAAGGATTAATGCATAACCCTTATGGTGGTTTTTAAAATGTTACAAAGTGAGCTTGGTTTAGAAATGGCTCTCGGCAACTGAAATAACTTTGGTTAACCTTAACCTGACGTTTCTGGTCATGGCAAAATGAGAAAGACCATTTTTAGAAATGATAACGCACCACATAGAAAACCTTCTTGTACTGAACCCTATTTCTGCACCATTGAAAACAGTGGCAGATGCCAACTAGCCCAACCACAACACCCACATTTTCCAATACGTGCTTCCAAAAATAAAGTAGCCCCTTGTGTTGGAAAATTAATCAATACAATATGTCTTCTTTATAATTGTCATTCATTTACATTATTGTTCTGTTATCCACATTTTTGTTACATTTTGAGGTCTACAATTTTTAGTTTATGATGTTACTCATGATGTTATTTATTTATTTATTGGCATATATTTCAGTTTAGACTAAAAGTTGATTCACTCTTCTTTTTTTCTGGAGGTAACATCAAGTCCATCATGTGTGTCCAACTTGTTAAATCAGATTTAACAGTAGCTCTGGTCCCGTGTTTGAGGAAAAACAGAGGACAAGAAGGGCAAAGGGATAAAATGCTAGAATGTTTATTTTCCCTTCTAAATGCAGTGAAGCAGGGGGACAGGCCTGTGTACAGAGGAAAAAAAAGACAGAAAATGAGCAGGCCTTGCAACCCGCGCGTGAACCTTTGCACTCAGCACATTTTACTCATATGACAAATTGATTTACTCTTGTTACATCCCATTCCAGCCGTTGCTGCAGCACACGATGAACACATGAAAACTCGCTAAGAATCGGCCATCAGCACATACCAGGGGGCAACGTGCATGAAAACAGACAGCTGGTGTCATGTGAGGGGCTTCGCCAACGCAGAAAAGTAGAACAGGTTGAAGAGATTGTTGGAAGCAGAAATGAAGAAATGGAAGAAAGCAAGAAAGCGAGCAGTAGAAAAGTAGTGTGATGGAAAGCAGCAGGAGCTTTGGAGTGGATGAGGAGCCCATAAGGTTGCCAGATGAGCTTCAGCTTAACCGCAGTCCTTAGAATAGAGACAAACATTCGCCAGCGTCTCCTGTATGCCTTCCCCAAACACCCTAAAATGACTGTAAACATTAGTTTTTGACGAGCACGAGGGCTCCCTGGAGCCGTTTCTGTGCATCAGATCCCACTACCTCAGCAGTGGTGCGAGATAATCACCAGCAGATATTGTTTAGTTAGTAAAGACGTTTCTGAGAACTGATTCCACCGCTGATCATTAAAGCAGTGTGTTCTAGGCTAGCTACGTCAAATAGCTACAAGTGCTGTTGCTGCACGACTGACGCACCATTGTTTGGTTTTTGCACTTGTGGTTTTTGCTGGAATCTCGCAAACCTCTGTCATCATGCAAGGCAACGCAGGTTAACCAGTGAGTGGCTCGTGGAGCTGAAGATGGGGCTGCATGAGGAAAAAATGCATGACTTTAAACAGGAGAACTGATCAACAGAGCCACAACAGCCACATAAAATAATGTTTTGTTACAGATATCTATCACGTTTTGCGTTTCGAGAAGTTACAGATAAATTGTGAAGACACGGCGTGTTCTTCCACATAAGTCAGTTAAAGGGTAAAGTTCCTGCAGAGATGTAAAGTAATACATAAGCCCTGTTCTCACTTTCATGGATATGAATCCAGGAAGGACGTGGTCAATAACAAACAGGTGTGTGAAGATCACAGATGCCCACAAATGTGATATGGAGTTCCGGATGATGTGTGGAAATACAAATGTAGCACAGTGTAATATACCTTTAGCACAATCTATGCACTTCTGAGAAACCTCGTAGTGATGTCACAACATGTATGACAATGCTACAGACATCGTGGAACAGAAATACACAGCATTACCCATGTGTGTCAAAGTTGTCCAAGGGAAAAAGGAATACTCCCAAATCTTGAAAATCTCACCATGGCTAAAACAAAATAATGGCAAATTTATAGGATGTTGAGGTTCATTACAGACACCCTCCCAGATCCAAGATATGGTCAAGGTTTCAAACCATGGCATTCTGGGAGGCATATCTATGTAACTGAGAACAGGGTGTCAGGATCCTTGTCAAGTCTGGCTTATCTTGGAGGAGAACTGAGCTGTGAGGTGGTGGAGTCAATGTAGCATAATACTGGGGGATCTTCCCAAACTTAACCTCACCTGCGAACATCCCCTAATGATTCAAGTCAAAGTACATGAAGATGAAGTGATGAGACAAGCAAACAGAAATAAATACAGTGCAGTGTAAATCTACCAGACTCAGAGGACTGAGATTTTTAAGTAGTCACCCAAGAATCAGTTAATTAACATCAGTTCAATCTCTAAAAAACATCAGCTCTCAACCAGTAGGAGCTACGCATATTCATTAAAATGTCAATGTTCTCACTCACATCTCACTGTCTACAGATCACTGTCAGGACATCCCCTCCTCCACACCACCACCACCAGTTGGTCCCTGTCCTCTACTGGTGGCAGGTTTAGCCAGTGTCATATCCATCGGCAGGATTTGTGATCATTTCAAGTCTACGCTCTACCATGATGGGGATGAGTGTCAAGATCATAAAAGGTGTGGTAGCATCCTCTGGTCCCATGCAACACTACATCCACCACACTGCCGTACTTTTTTGGGTCCAAGATGGTAACTACCCAGGTAGACAAATGGTTCATCCCAACCTGACAGTAGTAACCACCTGTTACCCACAGCCAGAGAAAAGACGGGCATCCCCTTGGCTTTTATGAGTTACTGCAGTCAAAACTTTAAGCCAGTTGAATGCATCTGACAGGAGATAAAGCCAAAAATATCAAAAGTCATCTTCAACTGCTTACTCCAATTAAGGGTCGTGGGGGCTGGAGACTATCCCAGCAGTCATAGAGTGTGAGGTAGGGTACATTCTGGACAAGACACCAGTCTGTCACAGGGACACACACAGTCAAACAAACACATTCACATCTGCACACACACCTACGGACAGTTTAAAGTTTCCAATCCTCCTAGCCTGTGCATCTTTGGGTGTGGGAGGAAGCCAGAGCACCCGGAGAGAACCCATGCAAACACAGGATGAACACGCAAACTCCACACAGAAAGGCCACAGGCAGAAAATGAACCCATGACCCACTCGCTGTGAGTCACAAGTGCTAACCACTAAGGCACCGTGCCGCCTCTCATGTCTCCATGAGAAATAATAATGACAATAGTAATAATAATAATACGAGTGAAGCGCCACAAAGCTCGCTCTTATGGTAGATGAAGGCACAAACCGGAAATGGCACAAAAAATCTCCCCAGTGGAGAAAAAGCCACAAACCGGACAACATTGTTGTAAAAAGCCGTAAAAAGCCACAAACTGACGGTAGACGAACATAGACATTATAAAGAGGAGCAGACGCCGCATTGGTTGCTGAGGCGCAAGAAATGTGGCTGCCATCTTGAAACGGTCATCGTAGTGATTCTATCACAAAGCACAGTGAAGGTTTGATTTTATAATATTATTTTTTTTCTTTTTTAATCTTTCTAACATGATATGTATGAAATACCAAGTGTTCCAATACTTTTGGAGGGCACTGTATCGTAAGCTTATGATTAGTGCAAAATGAGTGTGGTATTATTACTGTTTTGTTTAAGAATGCTTAATTTTCACTGTTGCTGCACTTTGTGTCAAATCATAGTCATATTGTATATCATACTGATATGACAGTATATATGATAATTTGGCCATATTGTAGACCAAAAAGAAAAATGGTTAAACAGGCGGGGGCTCTGGGGAGGCAGAGCTCCCCCCCAGAAGCTGAACAGCAATATATATATATATATATATATATATATATATATATATATATATATATATATATATATATATATATATATATATATATATATATATATACACACACACACACACACACACACACACACACACACACACACACACACACACACACACACACACACACACAGCATTTCCTGTATATTCTTTTTGTGAATTGTTTCTGTGACTTGTTTGGTAATTTATGTCTGTAGCATGGCCCAAGCAGAGGGTCACCCCATCGAGTCTGGTCTTCTTGAGGTTTCTTCCTCAGAGGGAGTTTTTCCTTACCGCTGTTGCTCTAGGGGGTTGGTAAGGTTAGACCTTACTTGTGTGAAGTGCCTTGATGCAACTCTGTTGTGATTTGGCACTATATAAATGAAAATAAATTGAAATTGAATTGAAAAAGTCTGAAAGACCTAAATGACATGGTGACATGCTGAAGTGCTTCGCTCAACATGTCATGTCTGCGACATAATAATAATAATAATAATAATAATAATAATAATAATAATAATAATAATAACTAGAAGCACTCAGAGAGTGCAAACCTCCGCCAAGGCCATGGGGTCACTGACGCCATAACATCTACACGCCATGGAATCATTGAACCTAAAAAAAGTCTAACGATGTTTGCTCAGTAGTAAAAAAAGTTTCATCTGCTGTGACTGGATAGCATGTATCCTTAACACTTGGCATCACAGTTTTTTGCAACTTGCACCTTTCCCAGAAGCTACTGTCATGTGAGCACTGATATTGATATCGGCACAGTGATCTATTTCTTTTTGTCTGTTTCTCTAAAATTGTATATAATAATCATTAGATTATTAATATATAAACAAAAACAAATTTAAGAAATATTACAATTTGAAAACAAATGCACCCGAACGTGATGACAGCTGCAACTGCTTAATGCTAACTTTTAACATTGAAAATGCCATAGACATGCTAACACGTTAGCATCGGGATCCGGATCGTGATCCGAATCACCACTAAAATTTAATCACTTGTTCCTCTTGTCATTTCCAACCACTCCACAAAATTTCATCAAAATCCATTCAAAACTTTTTGAGTTATCCTGCTGACAGACAACAAACAAATAAACAAACAAACAAACAAACCCGACCGAAAACATAACCTCCTTGGCGGAGGTAATAATATTGATTTATAGATCACATTCAGTAATAGATACAGAGTGTAAAAAAGAATAATAAAAATAGGAAAGTCAGAAGAAAATCACAAGTGAGGAGGAAAGTGGTACAAATGCAAAATTGGGAAAATCTTTTAATATTAAAGAGTCATTTCATGGCTTTCTGAGAAACAGTCAAATAAAGAATTGAAAATTATAATCACAGTTTTTTGTTTGTTTTTTTAACAAAGTGATTGTCATGGAGGAACCTTCCCACAGTGGCGTCAAGCAAAATAAAAAAAATAAAGCAGATTCCTGCCTCTCAGCCACTAAGGTGTTTATACCTTTAGTGTTACTGTGGCCCTGAGGTGAGGTTTGTGAAGAACTCCACATTGCTCGGACTCAGCTAATTATTTACCAGATTTGACACCAAACAAATCAAAATTTTCTGAGTTTACGTTAAACAGGCTGCGGCTCTTTGGCTTTTTTTACAGATGAAACATTGCGCGTGTCACACAGAGTGTGTCTCCTTTTGTGACTTGTTTTCATCCCTGGAGGACGATTTCACTTTGTTTGAAGTCTCATTTATTTTAGCTACGTATCTGCTTCAGAATTGATTAGGCTTTTCCTACAAACAGCCGCGGCGTAGTCGGGGGGTTTACGTCGACATTTGGAGGCAAGTTTCTCCTCGCTCTCAGCCATTAAAGGAATATCATGTCTTGACATTATTACCATTTCCAAGTGTCCCTGAGGGAATACAAGAGGAAACTAAATGTAAACATACCAGACATCTGAGAAGAGACATTTGATTCAAACTTTCACATCCTCTTTCCAAAAGTCGCTTGAAAATGGAAACCTGGGATTTGTTTAGGTTTGCCTCCTCTGGGACCTCTAACATTTGGCCCCTACGTATTAATTGCTGAAGTGCATGAACAGCTGCTTAAAGACTCAATAGCAATTTTAAAATAGCAAAAAGAAATGTATTTCATTTCACTTTTTTAAGACTCATTGCATGTTTGCAATGCGTTTGCGTTTGCTCATTGCATTAGTCATAACCATCCCAAAGACGTATCGTTACCTTTGGCTGCTTTCAGTGATGCCGGTATTTGTTAGACTCTTTCTCTCCGATTGTTCTGTCTGAGTTATTTTCATTAGTTACTTCCTACTTACTACAAATGATCTTCTTATGGCCTCAGACAGTGGACTCATCTCTGTGCTTGTTCTGTTAGACCTCAGTGCTGCTTTTGATACTGTTGACCATAAAATTTTATTACAGAGATTAGAGCATGCCATAGGTATTAAAGGCACTGCGCTGCGGTGGTTTGAGTCATATTTATCTAATAGATTACAATTTGTTCATGTAAATGGGGAATCTTTTTCACAGACTAAGGTTAATTATGGAGTTCCACAAGGTTCTGTGCTAGGACCAATTTTATTCACTTTATACATGTTTCCCTTAGGCAGTATTATTAGAAGGCATTGCTTAAATTTTCATTGTTACGCAGATGATACCCAGCTTTATCTATCCATGAAGCCAGAGGACACACACCAATTAGCTAAACTGCAGGATTGTCTTACAGACATAAAGACATGGATGACCTCTAATTTCCTGCTTTGAAACTCAGATAAAACTGAAGTTATTGTACTTGGCCCAACAAATCTTAGAAACATGGTGTCTAACCAGATCCTTACTCTGGATGGCATTACCCTGACCTCTAGTAATACTGTGAGAAATCTTTGAGACATTTTTGATCAGGATATGTCATTCAAAGCGCATATTAAACAAATATGTAGGACTGCTTTTTTGCATTTGCACAATATCTCTAAAATTAGAAAGGTCTTGTCTCAGAGTGATGCTGAAAAACTAATTCATGCATTTATTTCCTCTAGGCTGGACTATTGTAATTCATTATGATCAGGTTGTCCTAAAAGTTCCCTGAAAAGCCTTCAGTTAATTCAAAATGCTGCAGCTAGAGTGCTGACAGGGACTAGAAGGAGAGAGCATATCTCACCCATATTGGTCTCTCTTCATTGGCTTCCTGTTAATTCTAGAACAGAATTTAAAATTCTTCTTCTTACTTATAAGGTTTTGAATAATCAGGTCCCATCTTATCTTAGGGACCTCATAGTACCATATCACCCCAATAGAGCGCTTCACTCTCAGACTGCAGGCTTACTTGTAGTTCCTAGGGTTTGTAAGAGTAGAATGGGAGGCAGAGCCTTCAGCTTTCAGGCTCCTCTCCTGTGGAACCAGCTCCCAGTTCAGATCAGGGAGACAGACACCCTCTCTACTTTTAAGATTAGGCTTAAAACTTTCCTTTTTGCTAAAGCTTATAGTTAGGGCTGGATCAGGTGACCCTGAACCATCCCTTAGTTATGCTGCTATAGACTTAGACTGCTGGGGGGTTCCCATGATGCACTGAGTGTTTCTTTCTCTTTTTGCTCTGTATGCACCAGTCTGCATTTAATCATTAGTGATTGATCTCTGCTCCCCTCCACAGCATGTCTTTTTCCTGGTTCTCTCCCTCAGCCCCAACCAGTCCCAGCAGAAGACTGCCCCTCCCTGAGCCTGGTTCTGCTGGAGGTTTCTTCCTGTTAAAAGGGAGTTTTTCCTTCCCACTGTTGCCAAGTGCTTGCTCACAGGGGGTCGTTTTGACCGTTGGGGTTTTACATAATTATTGTATGGCCTTGCCTTACAATATAAAGCGCCTTGGGGCAACTGTTTGTTGTGATTTGGCGCTATATAAAAAAATTGATTGATTGAATTGATTGATTGCACCAGGTGGACTGAAATGAATCATGGCTCCAACATGAGAGATGTCAATTGAAACAAAGGAGAGGATTATCAAACTCTTAAAAGAGGGTAAATCATCATGCAATGTTGCAAAAGATGTTGGTTGTTCACAGTCAGCTGTGTCTAAACTCTGGACCAAATACAAACAACATGGGAAGGTTGTTAAAGGCAAACATACTGGTAGACCAAGGAAGACATCAAAGCGTCAAGACAGAAAACCTAAAGCAATATGTCTCAAAAATTGAATGCACAACAAAACAAATGAGGAACGAATGGGAGGAAACTGGAGTCAACATCTGTGACCGAACTGTAAGAAACCGCCTAAAGGAAATGGGATTTACATACAGAAAAGCTAAACGAAAGCCATCATTAACACCTAAACAGAAAAAAACAAGGTTACAATGGGCTAAGAAAAAGCAGTCGTGGACTGTGGATGACTGGATGAAAGTCATATTCAGTGATGAATCCCAAATCTGTATTGGGCAAGGTGATGATGCTGGAACTTTGGTTTGGTGCCGTTCCAATGAGATTTATAAAGATGACTGCCTGAAGAGCACATGTAAATTTCCAAAGTCATTGATGATATGGGGCTGCATGTCAGGTAAAGGCACTGGGGAGATGGCTGTCATTACATCATCAATAAATGCACAAGTTTACATTGATATTTTGGACACTTTTCTTATCCCATCAATTGAAAGGATGTTTGGGGATGATGAAATCATTTTTCAAGATGATAATGCATCTTGCCATAGAGCAAAAACTATGAAAACATTCCTTGCAAAAAGACACAGTGGGTCAATGTCATGGCCTGCAAATAGTCCGGATCTTAATCCAATTGAAAATCTTTGGTGGAAGTTGAAGAAAATGGTCCATGACAAGGCTCCAACCTGCAAAGCTGATCTGGCAACAGCAATCAGAGAAAGTTGGAGCCAGATTGATGAAGAGTACTGTTTGTCACTCATTAAGTCCATGCCTCAGAGACTGCAAGCTGTTATAAAAGCCAGAGGTGGTGCAACAAAATACTAGTGATGTGTTGGAGCGTTCTTTTATTTTTCATGATTCCAAAATTTTTTCCTCAGAATTGAGTGATTCCATATTTTTTTCCCTCTGCTTGGTCTAAAAAAGTAACCGTTACTGACTGCCACAATTTTTTTTCCTGATTTCTTATAGTGTTTCTTAAAGCCAGAAAGTTGCCATTTGAAATGACTTTAGTTTTGTGTCGTGTCTGTGATCTGCTTTTTTTTCTACAAAATTAAACAACTGAATGAACATCCTCTGAGGCCGGTGATTCCATAATTTTTGCCAGGGGTTGTACATGTTTCAGTGAGAATCCCATACTGACAGACATTACACCCACATGCAGGGCAGAAAGACACACTACCAACACTACCGTAGTTGGACCATGTGAAATTCTCTGGACTTTAGGGTTGGCTGTGAGTGAAGGACCATCTAGAGGTAAGATGGAAACTACTAGCTGGTGTCCATGGACCGGAGAGGGTGATGGCCAGTTTCAGGGTCAACCTTCATTGACATACCAAGTTTGGTATAAATCAGCAAAAGGACCTGGAAAGAGTAGGCCAACAGACAAACAGGCAAGACTTTGACTCTTGTGATTACCATTTGGAAAATATGACCTTGCTGAGCAATTCCAGGACCCACCTCCCAATATGTGCCACAAATCAAATAAAAAAAGACCTTCAACTTTGACTACTGACCCAAGTGACCATTACCCCAATGATTGACCTTTGACAAATGTGACCTTGCCTAGCCAGGTTTGGTGCAAATTAAAAGAAAAAAATCAGTGTTAGCTCTTGACCCCAGTGAACTTGACTCTGATGACTGACCTTTCGTAAATTTGATGCTGGCTACACAATTCCAGAACTCACCTACATATGTGTGCCCACTTTGGTGAAAATTCTAAATTTTGACCTGGAAAGCAAATGACCTTGCCAAAAAATCATTTTAGGGCAATTATCCAGGTCACAGTAATCTACATATCTAGTTTGGTGGAAGTCAGCCAAAGGTCGTGAGTGGGGGACCAAACAGACAAACAAATGTTACTCACATTATACTGTAACTTAGAGCTCTGATTTATTGGGTACGGTAAAACATGCAGAAAAAGGGGGATCAAGTTTAATGATAAAATTAGTCATACTAATTTACAAAAATAATACGTGTTATTAGGTCATGTTGTGTCATTTTGGGGGAGAAAATTAATATTGTCAAGTATTCTACAATGTCAACAGCTCCAGATTCAGACCGTCTGGAACTACAGCCTGTCTAAACAATGACGGCATTGTTATTTTCGTAAACCTGTTGATACGACTCACTGAAGACCGTCTGATACGCCAAACAGCTGTTTCGACATCGGTGTGTGGCAAAAACAGAATAGAAAAAATAAATTTATGTGTTGAACCTCAATTAATTTAGCTGTCCAGGGGCCCAGCCAGGATAACGGGAATTATTTATTGCTGGACTACTGCTGAATGCTGTCAGATACAATGTGGGGTTTGGCTCTCTCACAGTCAAAGCTGACATAACAAGAACAATTACGAAATGCTGCACAGATTTCACAGTTGGACTGACAGACATGTATTGAGCAGAATATATTTACACAATCTAATCGAGGCTCCAGTTGTAGAAAGTAAAGTGTGTTGGCCCAGCCCTTATTAAAGATTGATATCATTAGTAAAAAGATGTACATTAAATTTTGCAGAGTGTCTTGAGTAATAATTGATGTGTTCTGGAAGGAGAAAAAGCTAAAAACATCTTTTTGTTTCTTGTTGTAGCAGGTGGATGAACGTGTTACAGTGACCAGCATGCTTTGCATGTCGTGATGAAAAAAAATCCAGATTGGGCCTACTGCAATCAAAGAGTAGCACTTTTTTTTTTTTTTTAATGCTGCATTCGTGGTCTTAGCACGTGAGAAATTACAAGCTCCAACTCGAAAAAAGAGAATTATTTAAATGCAAGGTCAACCTGGATTCTTTTATTTGTTTGCTCTGAAATTTGTACATAAATTCAGTCTTACAATGGATGTAAAAACTGCAATCATGATTGTTAAAACAGTAATCTTCTTCTTATTTGTCTTTCGGCTGTTCCCGTTAGGGGTCGCCACAGCAGATCAATCGTTTCCATCTCACCCTGTCCTCTGTATCTTCCTCTGTCACACCAACCACCTGCATGTCCTCCTTCAACACATCCATGAACCTCCTCTTCTATCAAAATAAAAAAAAAATGCTTGAGACCTCTTTAGTTTATATGTGAACAGTCGAGAACATCCATCCATCCATCCATTTTCTTCCGCTTTATCCGGAGTCGAGTAGCGGGGGCAGCAGCTCAAGCAAAGCCGCTCAGACCTCCCGATCCACACCCAAGCCAGCCGAGAGATGTAATCCCTCCAGCGTGTCCTGGGTCTTCCCCGGGGCCTCCTCCCAGTGGGACGTGCCCGGAACACCTCTCCAGCGAGGCGTCCAGGGGGCATCCGGAAAAGATGCCCGAGCCGCCTCAACTGGCTCCTTTCAACGTAGAGGAGCAGCGGCTCGACTCCGAGCTCCTCCCGAGTGACCGAGCTCCTCACCCTATCTCTAAGGGAGCGGCCAGCCACCCTGCGGAAGAAACTCATCTCAGCCGCTTGTACTCGCAATCTCGTTCTTCGGTCATGAGCCAAATCTCATGACCATAGGTGAGGATCGGAACGAAGATCGATCGGTAAATTGAGAGCCTTGTCCCCCTACTCAGCTCTCTCTTCACCACGACGGTCCGATACAGTGACCGCATCACTGCAGATGCTACACCGATCCGTCTATCGATCTCACGCTCCATCCGTCCCTCACTCGTGAACAAGACCCCGAGATACTTAAACTCCTCCACTTGAGGCAAGGACACTCCACCGACCTGAAGAGGGCAAAGCACCTTTTTCCGGTCGAGAACCATGGCCTCGGATTTGGAGGTGCTGATTTTCATCCCGGACGCTTCACACTCGGCTGCAAACCGCCCCAGTGCACGCTGAAGGTCCTGATTTGACGAAGCCAACAGAACCACATCATCCGCAAACAGCAGAGACGAGATTCTGTGGTTCCCAAACCAGACCCCCTCTACACCCTGGCTGCGCCTAGAAATTCGGTCCATAAAAATAATGAACAGAACCGGTGACAAAGGGCAGCCCTGGCGGAGGCCAACGTGCACTGGAAACAGGTTTGACTTACTACCGGCAATGCAAACCAAGCTCCTGCTGCGGTTGTACAGGGAACGGATAGCCCTTAGGAAAGGACCACGGACCCTGTACTCCCGGAGCACTCCCCACAGGGTGCCCCGAGGGACACGGTTGAATGCCTTCTCCAGATCCACAAAACACATGTGGACTGGTTTGACGAACTCCCACGAACCCTCGAGCACCCGATGTAGTGTGTAGAGCTGGTCCAGTGTGCTGCTACCAACACGAAAACCACACTGCTCCTCCTGAATCTGAGTTTCGACCATCGGTCGAATTCTCCTCTCCAGTACTCTGGAATAGACCTTACCGGGGAGGGTGAGGAGTGTGATCCCCCTATAGTTGGAACACACCCTCCGGTCCCCCTTCTTAAACAGAGGGACCACCACCCCGGTCTGCCAATCAAGAGGCACTGTCCCAGATCGCCACGTGATGTTGCAGAGGCGTGTCAGCCAAGACAGCCCCACAACATCCAGAGACTTAAGGTACTCAGGACGGATTTCATCCACCCCATGAGCCTTGCCACCAAGGAGCTTTCTAAACACCTCGGTGACTTCGGCCTGGGTAATGCATGAGTCCGCCTCTGAGTCCCCAGTCTCTGCTTCCTCTTTGGAAGATGTGACAATGGGATTGAGGAGATCCTCGAAGTACTCCTTCCACTGCCCGACAACATCCCCAGTCAGGGTCAACAGCTCCCCACCCACACTGTAAACAGTGCTGCTGGAGAGCTGCTTCCGCCTCCTGAGGCGTCGGACGGTTTGCCAGAATCTCTTCGAGGCCGACCGATAGTCCTCCTCCATAGCCTCCCCAAACTCCTCCCAGACCCGAGTTTTTGCCTCTGCGACCGCACGGGTTGCGGCACACTTGGCCTGCTGGTACCTGTCAGCTGCCTCTTGGGTCCCACCTACCAACAAAGATAAGTAGGACTCCTTCTTCAGCTTGATGGCATCCCTTACTTCCGGTGTCCACCACCGGGTTCGGGGATTGCCACCGCGACAGGCACCAGAGACCTTGCGACCACAGCTACGAGCAGCCGCATCGACAATGGAGGTGGAGAACATGGTCCACTCGGACTCCATGTCTCCAACCTCCCCCGGGATCTGGGAGAAGCTCTCCCGGAGGTGGGAGTTGAAGACCTCGCTCATAGAGGATTCCGCCAGTTGTTCCCAACAGACCCTCATGATACGTTTTGGCCTGCTAGGTCTGACCGGCTTACTACCCTCCCAGCAGATCCAACTCACCACCAGGTGGTGATCAGTCGACAGCTCTGCCCCTCTCTTCACTCGAGTGTCCGAGACACGTGGCCGAAGGTCAGATGATATGACTACAAAGTCGATCATCGACCTCCGGCTCAGGGTGTTCTGGTGCCACGTGCACTTATGGACACCCTTGTGCTCGAACATGGTGTTCGTGATGGACAAACTGTGACTAGCACAGAAGTCCAACAACTGAACACCACTTGGGTTCAGATCGGGGAGGCCGTGCTTCCCGATCACCCCCCTCCAGGTCTCACTGTCGCCGCCCACGTGGGCGTTGAAATCCCCCAGGAGAACAATGGAGTCCCCAGTCGGAGCGCTATCTAGTACCCCTCCCAGGGACTCCAAGAAGGTCGGGTACTCTGCACTGCTGCTCAGCCCGTAGGCCGAGACAACGGTGAGAGACCTGTCCCCGACCCAAAGGCGTAGGGATGCGACCCTCTCGTTCACCGGAGTGAACTCCAACACAGTTTTTCCTTACAACTTTTGCCTACAGTTTAGAGGGTTGGTTTAGACCTTACCCTTGTGAAGTGATTTGGAGCTATACTGAATTGAAGATGTGTCAGTCCTCTTGCTCTGAACTGCAGCTCGTGGGACGTTCAAATTTCAAATTCAAATTTGTTCATTTATATAGCGCCAATTCACGACAAAATCGTCTCAAGGCACTTCACAATATTAAAAACAATAAAAAATTTAAAACACAATAAAAACAACCATAAAAGAAAGACAGCAGTAAAATAATACAAGATTAAAAACACATCATAACACTAATGATAAAACAGGAAAAATAAATGAGTCTTTAAACGTGATTTAAAGGTCTCCACAGTGTCCGACTGCCGAATGTGTGCCAGCAGATCGTTCCACAGAGCTGGGGCACGATAGGAAAAAGCTCTGTGACCGGCAGACTTTTTATTCACCCTGGGAACACACAGAAGTCCTGCAGCCTGAGAACGCAGGGCCTGAGCTGGTACATAGGGAGGTGCAAGTCCATGAACAATTTTATAAACTAAAATCAGTACTTTAAAATCCGATCTTGCAGAAACAGGAAGCCAGTGCAGGGACGCCAAGATTGGCGTAATGTGGTCAAACTTTCTGCTCCATGTCAAAAGTCTGGCAGCAGCATTCTGAACCAATTGAAGACCCCTGATCCTGGACTGTGGTAAGCCAGAGAATAGAGCATTACAATAGTCCAATCTAGAAGAGACAAATGCATGAATCAAAGTCTCAGCATCAACCATAGACAGAATAGGACGAATCCTCGCTATATTTCGCAAATGGAAGAAGGCAGTCCTTGTAATGTCTCTAATGTGGAGATCAAAGGACAACGCAGGATCAAAAATTACTCCAAGGTTCCTCACTTTATCCGTATGATGTATAACACACGGACCGAAGCTAAATGCTAGCTGATCAAATTGATGCCGATATCTCGCTGGACCAAAAACCATAACTTCAGTCTTATCAGAATTTAAAAGTAGGAAGTTACTAGACATCCAACTTCTTACTGATGCAAGACAATCTTCCAAGGATTTTATGTGAGTAAGATTACCAGCAGTTATTGGCATATACAATTGAGTGTTATCAGCATAGCAATGAAAGGGAATCCCAAAACGCCGCAATATATTCCCGAGTGGTGCTACATAAAGAGAAAAAAGCCGAGTCCATTGCTCGCAAAAGGTCATTCACTACTTTAGTAAGTGCTGTCTCTGTGGAGTGAAATTTTCTAAAAGCAGACTGCAGTGGCTCAGAAAGATTATTCTCAGTGAGGTAGTCCACGAGCTGTCACGAGACCACTTTTTCCAGTCTAATAAGTGCTGTCAAGCAAATCTTTTTTTTTTATGTTGGCACAACTATATTTAATAATTTATTATTTTTATTTATCCTTTACTTAACCAGGTTAGCCCCATTGAGTTTGATATCTCTTTTACAAAAGAGACCTGAGCAAAGTTTCCAATTCACCTAACCTGCATGTCTTTGAATGTGGGAGGAAGCCGGAGCACCCAGAGGAAACCTACGCAAACACAGGGAGAACATGCAATCATCACATAGAAAGATCACAGATGGGAATCAATCCCATGACCTTCTTGATGTGAGACAACAGTGCTAACCACTAAGTCACAGGTGCTGCCCAAATAATGACCACTAATAGGACATTAAAATGTAATTAGCAACGTTAGCTAATATCCATAGTTTCTCCATAAATATTAGTCCTATCAAAGTTCAGTTATCACAGCTTTCATGCTTGACCCAAAATACATAAACATATCAAATGGCCAATGTCAGCATTGTACAGTTTGTCTGTGATCGAAGTTATACACATGCACTCACATACTCATTGAGAGCGTTTAGTCTTTTCCGCATTCTGCAGCAAGCAGGTGCTTCTATTTTTAGACATACACAAACAGAGATGGTGATGGAAGACATCAAACACAATATACACTTTTCCCTCATGGTACCAGCAACTTGACACTTAACTAAACTGACTAAACCAATTGAACTACAAAAACACAATAAATCAATAACACTAACAACACTATTAAATGAACATTAACCACAAGAACATTTTAAACCCCAAAACCCCCGAACTCCTATGGTGCATTGCAGCACAACGTCCATTGTTTACTGGTTAGCTAAAATCACTAATTTCTCCCCAAATATTTGTCCTATTAACTTTACGTTTTCGCAGCGTTCAACCTTGACCCAAAATACATGAGTATACCAAATGGCAAATGTCAGCTCTCTCCATTTTCTCTGAGATCAAAGTCATGCACATGCACGCACACAGAGGCCATTTGGCCATTATATATTTTTGACCTTTCAGCATCACTGAATTAATAATCTCTGTTTGTATGTTTTTGAGACTGTGTTAATTTCAGGAAACCAAAACTAAATTAAACCTATGCATAAAATTCTTTCACTCTATTAAATATTTATGTTCTACAGTCTCTTCACTGGAAAAAAAAGAAGTTCAAATAAATTACTGAAATCCCAACATTACCACAGCATTCATGCCCATGATGAGTGTATGTAAACGTCTGACCACATCTTGAAGTTCAGCGCTATTTTGAAAAATTCAAATCAGACTTTTTTTCATTTGTGATGTGGTCCTGGATTAGATATGCAGTCAGCATTCCAATGTCTGAGTCACTAACCAGACTCAAAACATTTTTTATTTTAAAATCATCTCTTTGCATGCATGGTTCTTTCTGCACTTTATTGCCAGCAGCAGCTGCTAATACAGATACAGCTGTAGCATGTGTTCCTTTCTCTTGCACATTTTCACCGTCTGAGTTGTGGGACGCTCGACAATCTGGGAAACATCAGCTTTGATAGTTTTGTTATCCACTGTCACTATGTGAGCACACATAATTTTTATTTTTATTTTTGCTGTTTTACATGATCACATGTTGATCACATTACTTTGTTGAATGTGCACATTGGTAGCTATTTAGTGCAGTGCTGTATTCATCCTGGTGTTTGGCACAACATATCTTGTGTATTTTTAAGCGAAGCACTGAATCACAGGTTTTCTGCTGTACATATAATGATGACATACACAGATCCGTGAAGGTTTTCTTCACCTGAGACATTTAAGAACAACTTGATGCTGTATTTTTTTCACAAGTGCATCAACAGGAAAAACTATTTTAGTCTCAAAAAAGAAGAAAAAAAAAGAAGAAATCTGATTTCCTTCTCACTTTAATAAAGCAACACAAAAATAAAAGTAAAAAATAAAATAAAATATAAAAATAAATAAATAAAATGATTACAAAAAGATTCCTAGGGTACAGAAAAGCCTATTCCATCCTTATTTTTTAAATTATTATTGTTATTTCTTTTTTTACAGGCATGAACTCTTACAAATGCAATGATGAAATAGATACCTTTCCTTTAGATTTTTCACAGTATCTCAAAACAAAAAAATAACACATGCTGTCACCTTGTAAGACAAGAGGCTAAAAGGGTGGTATAATGATGACAAATTGTTTAAAATTGGGTGATTTTTGATACACTTTTTTTTTTGCTTATTTAATACTTGCTGGAAGTTAGTGGAAGCTGGAGTGGTGATGGATGAGGAGCAGGTGTGGCTGAAATTGAGAAGGACCACTTGTGAAGAAAAATGTCTTAAATCAGGGAATGTTGGCTTACTCAGCCCAGTCTCATTTTTTTTTTCTTTTTGTGATACATCAATAAATGCATCATTTTCATGGCACAGTCATTGTTTTTAACCATAACCACAACTCCAACCCTAGCCATACCCCCCCCCCCCCCCCACCACCACCACAATTTTTGTAACACCATAATGAAATAATTGTGCGATACACTCACAAAAATGGAACACATTTAATGACTGTATCATGAATTAACAGATTAAATTACTTTTTGTGACACCATCACAAACTTGGCATGAGATCGGGTTGTGCTTACTGACTGTTTTGCAGTGCGTACATTGGTAAAACTCAACACAGTCATACCTTCACAATTGAGAAAGGATTTATTTTTTTTTTTTTTAATTTGGCCATGAAATAAAAAGAGAGCAGGGGAAGTGGTAGAGTACACAGTGAATGGGCTTCATGGAAGAGAGACTGTTTTCATCAGAAATAGACTAAACCAATGGAGAAAAAAAAACAATATTTTCTGATTGTTTAACATGAGTTACATTCTAAAAGGCAAATGACTTGGTCACGAGGCTACATAGCTCTGTTGGAAGGATTTTGAAAATCTCTCTCTCACAAAGAATGTGTGGATTTGAAGTTACATATTGCTTCAAATAAGCTTGTCAGTTTATTTCATTTGCATAGCTTTTGTCTTGTGTTCACCAATGCCACCACTGCATTTGTGTACTTTAAACATGCAGTGTTGTGTAAACAAAAAGTGTCAACAGTGATCTGCAGTGAGAGTAGAGAACAGGTTGAGTCTAGCCTGGAAAGGTGGAGATATGCTCTGGAGAGAAAGGGACTGAAAGTCAGTAGGAGCAAGACTGAGTACATGTGTGTGAATGAGAAGCCCAGTGGAATAGTGCGGTTACAAGGAGTAGAGGTGCTGAAAGTAGATGAGTTTAAATATTTGGGGTCAACTGTCCAAAGTAATAGAGAGTGTGGTAGAGAGGTCAAGAAGAGAGTGCAGGCAGGGTGGAGTGGATGGAAAAAGGTGGCAGGAGTGATTCGTGATGGAAGAATATTAACAAGAGTGAAAGGAAAAGTTTACAATACAGTAGTGAGACCAGCTATGTTGTATGGCTTAGAGACGGTGACACTAACAAAAAGACAGGAGGCAGAGGTGGGGGTGGGAGTTAGGAGTGATGGGATTGGGCAGGATTAGGAATGAACATATCAAAGAGACAGTTCAGGTGGGCTGGTTTGGAGACAAAGTCAGAGAGGTGAGATTGAGATGGTTTGGGCGTCTGCAGAGGAGGGACCTAGGGTATATAGGGAGAAGGATGCTGAGGATGGAGCCACCAGGCAGGAGGAGAAGAGGGACGCCAAAGAGGAGGTTTATGGATGTGGTGAGGGAGGACATGCAGGTGGCTGGTGTGACAGAGGAAGATACAGAGGACAGGGTGAGATGGAAACGATTGATCTGCTGTGGCGACCCCTAACGGGAACAGCCGAAAGACAAAGAAGAAGAAGATTACTGTTTTAATAATCATGATTGCAGTTTTTACATCAATTCTGATAAGTAAATTGTAAGACTGAATTTAACAGCTGAAAGAAGAAGAAGAAACATGTAAAGTTGTAATACACTGAATGATCTCTTCAGATATAAAAATATTAAGCGGCCAAGTTTTTGACACATTAAATGTCCCTAAAACTTTGCAAAGGACTATAATTATTATGCATTTGTGAACAACCAAAACTAACGAGAATGCCACCACGAGCCTTTGGTAGAAAAATAGTGTTTGTTTCTTTACATTTTCAAAAATCACTTTTATGCTCATCTACTGATATCGAAAACAACATCCGTCTGAGTACATGCAGGGACAGAACATTGCAAAAATGAATTTTAACAGTCTTGACAAAACAGGATCAGATCTCAATTAAGCCTGCCAAGGGTAATGTTAGAGTAACTTAACCAGAGAAGCATGAATATGTGACTGACACAATATGGACCCCTCTTGTCAGCCCCATGCTGTCCAACAGACATGCTTTAGGGGCTGCATTGGTAGCATTCTGGTCGCGGATCAGGCAGCATTTATCCAAGCGTGCACCACAGAGTCTCTGTGGCCAATCCACGCTGGAGGCCGTGGAACTGCTGCTGAAAGCTCGGGACAACATAGCTCGACACCATTGCACACAAACACACAGCCAGAGAAAAGACAGGCTGTTTCCCACAGGGCAGGGCTGAAAGCTACACCATGTTCAGCTGGTACAACATGATGAAAGTGAACTGGAACACATTGTGCCGCACTGCCACCGAAGGGACATCAGCTCTCTGGTGATCTTCTTTAAGCATGAAGCAGTGAGGTCCTTTTTCTTTTTTGTATGTAAACACTATAATTTCAGCTGGAGTTTTTGGAAATATGACTGCCATGTAGCCATTAATCGATTAAGTGACTAAAAGTCATGAAGCAACTGTTGAACAGTGAGAGATTTCTGTAAGTCTGCTCGAAACAGGAGGCTCTTTTGTTACAGAACAGCTGTCATCTGCTTTGCAAGTGATCGTAGACCGAATAAAGAAAATACTTCCTTCAGATTGAAATTCTGGCTTTGTAACGTCTTTTATACAGCACTGAAAAGACTCCAAATCACCTTTGAATATAAAATGCTCAAGTCGTGTAGTGCAAATCCTTCATTACACATAGATGCACTTTAGGTCAGCTGTACTTTGAACAATAATTTGTGTGGTGAGGTCAAAAGCAACTTCTTGATATTAGGGGTTTAAATGTGGACTGCACTCTGACCTCGTCACACAGTGCACATGGCGTGTCGGTACTGGGTAGGAGTGTCGTTCAGGTCTCACTTTCAAGGATGTGCACCCCCAGAAAGTAGATGTTTAAAATCTTGGAATAGTTTTGAGGCTCCGGGAGGGTGATGAGCTGCTATAATGCACACATTGCAGTCTCACACTTTTTTCGTGCTCACGTCACAAAATAAGTCACATTTTCGTGAAGCGGTATTTTTAATTTTAGGATTTCTAACCCTAACCCTAGCCCTTTCCCTAACCATAATGGCCACAGACCCTCTCCTTGCATCACCGCACATTTCATCATACTGTCACAAAATGAATTTGTGAGACCGTAACGAACAGTGATGCCTTTTCGGTATCAAGAACTAATAGATTAATTCACATTTCGTGGTGCCATCACAAAATGGCATTTGATTGGGTTGACATTGCATCAGTGTGCTGTGGTATTGATTTATCCATTTATTGCAACCTCTGACATACGGGGCGTTCGGAAAGTATTCACAGCACTTCACTTTTTCCACATTACAGCTTTAATCCAAAATAGAGTAAATTCATTTTTGTCCCTCAAAATTGTACTCACAGTACCCCATAATAACAACATAAAAAAGATTTTTCATATTGTTGCAAATTAATTTAAAAAGAACTTAAGGAATCATATGTACATAAGTATTCACACCCTTTTCTCAGTGCTTTGTTGATGCAACTTTGGCAGTAATTACAGCCTCAAGTCTTCTTGAATATACCACAAGCTTAGTGCACCTATCTTTGGGCTGCCATGTGCCTTTTACTAAGGAATGGCTTCCATCTGGCCGCTCTAGCATACAGGCCTTATTGGTGGATTGTTGCAGAGATGGTTGCCCTTCTGGAAGGGTTTCCTTTTTCCACAGAAAAATGCTTGACTCTGACAGAGTTATTATCTGGTTCTTGGTCACCATCCTGACCATGGCTCTTCTCCCCATATTGCTCAGTTTAGACGGGTGGCTAGCTCTATTAAGAGTCCTTATGGATCCAAAATTCGAAATGGATGATGGAGGCGACTGTGCTCATTGAGACCTTCAAAGCAGCATTAATGTTTCTATACCCTTCCCCAGATTTGTGTCTTGAGACAATCCTGTCTCAGAGGTCTACGGACACTTCCTTTGACTTCATGCTTGGTTTGTGCTCTGACATTCACTGTCAACTGTGAGCCTTTAGATGTAGACAGGTGTGTGCCTTTCCAAATCATGTCCAATCAAGTGAATTTGCCCCAGGTGGACTCCAGTTAAGCTGTAGAAACATCTCAAGGATTATCAGTGGAAACAGAATGCACATGAACTCATTTTTGAGCTTCATGGCAAAGGTCATGAATACTTTCATGGACATGTGATTTCTTAGTTTATATATATATATATATATATATATATATATATATATATATATATATATATATATATATATATATGTGTGTGTGTGCATGTTTTCACATTGTCATTATGAGATATTGTGTGTAGAATTTTGAGGAATAAAAATTATTTCATCCATTTTGAAATAAGGCTGTAACATCACAAAATGTGGGAAAAATGAAGCACTGTGAATACTTTCTGGATGCACGGTACTTTGGTAATCCCTCCCATGTCTGTGGGACCTGTAACTCTGCCCTATATATTGTGATGCCACAAGGAGGATTCCCCAAACTTCCAAGGTTGTGGTAAATTTTACTTGAAGGGCTTTTACTGTCATTGTACATATATACAATGCAATTTGTCCTCTGCATTTAACCCATCCAAATTACAGTTAGACACAATCCAACCACAAGGAGCAGTGTGGGAAGCCACAGTCCGGCCCCAACTCCAGATGTAGAGACACTGCCTTGGTCCGGGGTAGAGAAAGGAGCAGACCCCAAATAAGCATGTTTTTTTTTTTTTTTTAATTGTGGGAGGAAACCCACACAGACACAGGGAGAACATGCAAACTCCCCACAGAACGGGTGGGAAGTGATCCCACAACCTTCTAGATGTAAATTGGAAATGGACTGCATTTATATAGCGCTTTTCCATCTGCATCAGACGCTCAAAGCACTTTACAATTATGCCTCACATTCACCCCAATGTGAGGGTGCTGCCATGCAAGGCGGTCACTACACACCGGGAGCAATAGGGGATTAAAGGCCTTGCCCAAGCGCCCTTAGTGATTTTCCAGTCAGACGGGGATGTGAGGCATCAATGCCAACCACTAAGCCACCTTGCCAGGTGTGCAATGGTCATTCGTGAACATGTTGCATGATAAAAATCTGTCAAATTACATTGTTAAATGGTGCAAAAGCTCACTTTTGTGGGCCGCCATATGATCTACAGTTAGAGACTGTCCGGGATGCCTATCCATGATCATGACAATGCAGTCTTTCTTGAATTGTTAGAGTACAGATCCATATTTGAAAAGATTTTTGCAATAAAAAAATAAAAGAATTTGGTTTAAATCATTGTATATTTGAAAAACATACCTCCAAACCATAACGGGATTAACAATATTACTATGTGTTTGTCACTGTATATTATCATCATAGAATTTCATTTGTTGATTGTTTACGTCAGACATGCTTGAACCCTTGTGCGCATGCGTGAGTTTTTCCACGCCTGTCGGTTACGTCATTCGCCTGTGAGCACGCCTTGGGAAGGAGTGGTCCCGCCCCCTCGTTGGATTTTCATTGTCTGGAAATGGCGGAATGAAAAGGACTTTTTTTCCATAAGAATTTTTTCAGAAGCTGTTAGAGACTGGCACCTGGAAACCATTCGAAAAATTTATCTGGCTTTCGGTGAAAATTTTACGGGCTTCACAGAGAATAAGGACTGTTACTACAGCTTTAAGGACCCCTTTAAGGATGGTCAGCACGAGCTGCGACGACACGGCACAAGCCACCGGACCATTTCTAAACGGATGGCTCTGTGGATACGAGACCGTCGTGTGCTCTTTCTCTGGTTATCACAAGAGCTGGACATCAGCCGTTTTCCGACAGATTTCACTTTTAACAAGAGATTTTGTCATGGAAAGCTGCGCGGAGGCTTCACGCGTAAAGACCGATTCGCTTTAGAAGCGAGACAACGGAACACCTCCGTTTCGGCGTGTCAGAGGACAAGTTTGGACATGCCTATCTCGGCTTTCAATGCTTACCAGTCCAGTAAGTATCATAGAAATTGTGGAGAGCTAGACATGCAGGTCCATACTGCATTTGCTGTGGCTACCCTGAGGGAAAAATGGGAAAAGCTGAAAGAACTTACTTCTTCTTATAGTAACAATTTGGTAAAAAAAAAAAAAATCACTGGAAAAAATGGGCAATATTTTGTAATTTGTTTCTGGTTCCAGCAAAGTTCTAGCCTTGGTGTTATTCTCTGTGCATTAAATGTTATTCTGTGTTGCCCGGTCAGTTCTCCTCCATGTTATCATGTCTGTGGTGCTTTTAGTTTAGTGTTTCTTCCATGTTCATGCAATGTAGTTTAACTTCTTGTTTCTAGTCTTCTGGGTTCATGTCCCTGCATTTCTGCATTTGATTGTTTGGTTGCCTTTATAACTGCTCTTAAGCATTCCCCCATTGCCAGATTATTTAGGTCTCTTCCTGTTTTCTTGGATTCTTATGTTTTCCCAGTGCTTGCAGTGCTTCACCTTTGTTGCTGCTGTTCCAAGTTACCTGATTTTTTTTATTTTTTTTTTATTGCCTGCCATCTTTAGATTTGCTCACCTGGCACCTGGTATGATAAATCTCTGTGCACTGACCTACTGCTCATTTTTGGATAACCCTCTGCTGCTCCCTCAAAAAGTCTGTTGCCTGCTGGACTGATGACCCTTGTGCCTGTTTTATGACCAAGCTAATTGCCAGCAATACAGACTGTTTCTGTGACACAATAAACCTGCTATTAACTACTTTCCATTGTGGTTCTCTGTGATGGAGTCCTTTGTCTAGCCGTTACACTCATCACCTAAAACAAAAACTTCTCAAAAAAGAAAAATCCAGAATATCGAATACATATGTGGAACTCATGTAACATCAATGAATAATGGGTTCTTAATTTTGATAAGACTGATTGTGCTATCAAGATTTATGAGTCTTTTTTTTCTATTAAAAAAACAACAAATTACACTGGGACTCGATGTCCAATTGTGTTCCGTAACCTCTACAAAAAGCACTACTTGCTTATTTGATCCCATACCAGCAAACCTGTTTAAGGACCTGTGGCCCACTCTTGGCCCAACTGTGCTGGAAATTATTAATCTCTCATTAACTTCTGGATCTGTTCCTAAATGTTTCAAATCTGCAGTGATTAAACTATTACTTAAGAAATCTAATCTTGACCCTAGTGTATTGACAAACTATAGGCCAATATCAAATCAATTATTTTGCTCTAAAATTCTGGAAAAGGTGGTTTCTCAGCAGCTCATGGACCACCTTACTGAGAATAATTTCTTTGAGCCACTGCAGTCTGCTTTTAGAAAATATCATTCCACAGAGACGGCTCTCATTAAAGTGGTGAATGATCTTCTGCTTGCAATGGATTCAGACATCACTATGGTTCTGGTGCTGTTAGATCTCAGTGCTGCATTTGATACCGTGGATCATCATATTCTACTCGATAGGCTGGAGAATCATTTTGGGATTACTTGGAGTGCCCTTGCATGGTTGACATTATATCTGTCCCGTCGTTCTTACTGTGTTATGTACAATAACACTACCTGTAACCTTAGTGACATGAAATTTGGAGTTCCACAGGGGTCTGTCTTGGCCCCCTGCTTTTCTCCCTTTATATAGCACCCCTTGGGAACATATTGTGGTGTTTTGGGATTACCTTTCACTGCTATGCTGATGATGCTCAGTTATACACGATGATAACTGCTGGTAATTTCATCCACATAAAATCCTTAGGAGATTGCCTTGCATCAGTGAAAAGCTGGAGGTGTAACAATTTCTTGCTTTTAAACTCTAAGACTATAATGATGGTTCTCGGTCCAGTGAGACACTGGCATCAATTTGACCAGCTAATGCTTAGCCAAAGCTTGTGTGTCATACATCACACTGACAAAGTGAGGATCCTTGGGGTAATTTTTGATTTTGTCCTTTGACCTCCACATTAGTGATATTATGAGGACTGCTTTCTTCCACCTGCAAAATATAGGGAAGATTTGTCCCAACCTGTCTATGGCTGATGCTGAGACCCTGATTCATGCATTTGTCTCTTCTAGACTGGACTACTGCAATGTTCTATTTTCTGGTTTACCGCAGTCCAGCATTAAGGGTCTCCAATTAGTTCAAAATGCTGCTGCCAGACTTTTGACATGAAGCAGAATATTTGACCACATTACACACTTTTGGCATCCCTTCACTGGCTTCCTGTCCCTGTGAGATCAGATTTTAAGGTTCTGCTACTAGCCTATAAAATTGTTCACGGACTGGTGCCTCCCTACTTACCTGACCTAATTAAACCTTATGTACCGGCCCGGGCTTTGCATTCTCAGGATGCAGGACTACTTTGTGTCCCTAGGGTGAATAAGAAGTCTGTGGGTCACAGAGCTTTCTCTTATCGTGCCCCTGTTCTGTGGAATGATCTCCCTGCATCAATAAAACAGTCAGATTCTGTAGAGACTTTCAAGTCCAGACTTAAGACGTACTTATTTTCCCTTTAGTATGGCTAGCATACTGGCCTAGTATGTTACTATGCGTTTCACCCTTCTAAATTAATTTGATTAGGAAATGGAGCGGACCGCGGCCTCAACTTTATCTAAAGTCTGGGTCTTTTAGTGAAGCTTCGGGCTTGTAGCCAGCGATCACCTTAGTATTTCTTTTGTTTTTCTTGTTGCTTAATGCTGACAAATTATACTGCATTTGTTGTCTTTCTGCCACCTGATTGTTTTTTTTTTCTCTCTGTTTAAGTGCACGTTAAACAGAGAGAGAAAACCACACCCATCCATCCAGAGATGGGTGTGGTTTCTACTTCTTCTCCCCTCCTGTCCTGTGCACCAACAAAATTTCCTGTATATTCGTTTTGTAAATTGTTTTGTCAATTGTGTCGGTAGCATGGCCCAAGCAGAGGGTCGCCCCTTTGAATTTGGTCTGCTTGAGGTTTCTTCCTCAAATTATCAGAGGGAGTTTTTCCTTACCACTGTCACCTGTGTGCTTGCTCTTGGGGTTGGTAGGTTTAGACCTTACTTGTTTAAAACCATGAGGCAACTTGGTGGTGATTTGGCACTATATAAATAAAAATAAATTGAAAAAAAAAAATTCAGAACATGCATTTCCAGCCCTATCGTTGAATTAAGCTCAGCCTCCTTTCCAAATGTGTTTATTTCCACTGGATCAGAACTTTTATCCAAAAACAAGTGAAAACATACATATTAAAATATATTATTATGACACATAACAGAATGTTATCATAAACATCCATGAAAATGCATCAAAAGATGCTCTGTCGTGCAAAGTGGAAAAAAGAGACAGTAAAAAAATGGACCCACTTCAAAAATTAAATCGCTCCTTCATTAGCCCACAGTCAACTCTCGATACAAGTTTAATGAAAATTAGTTAGGCAGCAGCCAGAAGCAGCTCTGCTCTTGGCCAATGAGACAAACAAACAACTGGTCATAAAAATATACTGTCATTGGGGAGGACATGTCATCACGTAGATCAGGGGTGGGCAACTTGTTCCAGAAAGGGCCAAGAGGGTGCAGGTTTTCTTTGTAACCAGTAACTACGTTTACATGCAGCCAATAACCCTTTCATAACCCTTTCATAACCGGAATATTAGCAATAACCTGGTTGCATACGGCCATGTAAACACCCGCAAAAACCCGAATATGACCCCTGGGTTACTCCTTTTCTAACCCGAATATCAGGTCATATAAATGCGCATCGGGATATCCCCATAGAAAGGAACATTATTTTGTGTTCTGTGCATGTCCTATTTGCAAGGAATCTTGGTCTTTTGAGTACGCCAACTACTTGTATGCGGCGCGCGCAATCCACTGGACACCACAGAAGCAGAGGTAAACAAGCATGGGTAAATCCAGATGCGGCAGCACAGCACCACACTTTTGGAGCGAGGAGGAAACCGAGTACTTCATTAGTATCGTGAAAGACATGAATATAATGTCTTTTATTGACGGAAGAAAGTACCGAGATAGCGACATTTACAAGAAGGTGGTCGAAAAGTTACGCGAAGCAGGATTTGCACGAACGCCAGACCAAATCAAGCACCGGTGGAAGACGTGCGTCGCTGTTTAGATGGGGATATTCCAAATGATACCGATGACCATGTATACAGGAGTAACTTAAGCATGTAAACGGGTTATTCCTAATGATTCAGAAACCGGAATATTGACCTTATCCCAAATATTAACGGCATGTAAATGTAGCCACTGACTCCACCAGGTGATTTCACTGATTAACTGATTCATCTGCACAAAGTGATATTAATCAGTGAAATCACCTGGTGGAATCAAGTGGCTGCAAAGAAAACCTGCACCCTCTTGGCCCTTTCTGGAACAAGTTGCCCACCCCTGATGTAGATAATGATGGATAATGTTGTAATATTTAATATCAATATTTGAAGACTTTATGTCGTTGGTCCATCTCTTCATAAAGATATTGTTGACATTTGTCTTTTTGATAAACAGACAGGCAACCTACCCAGAAAAGGTAATAAATTAAATTACTGTAAAGCTCTGGAAATTCATACTGTTCCATTTTTGTTCACATATTCCTGTAATTAATTAATTAAAAATCCTCAGATGTTAACTTTAAATAAATATATTGTAGTGACTAATACAATGCTTATACCATAAATAAGAACTTTTCCTTTGACGAGCTGAACTTTGTTCAAGTTGCTTCTTTTTGTCGTACAAATGAGTGCACACTCCATCACACAAAGGGGGTAAGGGGTGATGAGGGAGGGAGGAGGCACTTTAGAAAAGTTGCAGCTTTGAAAACTCACTTTTCTCAGCCAAACGTCTTATACATATTTGCAAGAAAATCAAAGCCTCTTTGTGAGGCTGGCCCTAATCCTTTCTGCGGCACATAAAGGATGTACCTTTAAACTGGCTTTCACTCCTCTGACAACCGTGCAAATTGGTGAGAGGTAGGATGCCATCTCATTGACATTGTTTGTTAGAATAACATAGCACAGGGGAAAGGTCTCGTCTCAGGCATTCCACTGAAGCCCTCCCCTCTGTGAAGTTGCCTGATGAATTGTCACAAGCTTGTTATTTGCTATTAGTTTCTAGCTTTTCTGGGTACTGTTGGCCAAAGTAATCTCAATGAATCCCCAAAAAGGTTTTCAGAAACTTTCCATTTTTTTTTATTTTTTTTTGTCTTGTTATCCACATAGTTTTGTTTCTGTCCTAGTTTATTTGAATAAAGTTTATTTATTACTCTCCAAGTAATAGCTGACTATTGTTTATTTCTTTATTAAAAGCACTGAGATGAATTTGGACACTTTGGTTTCCTTCATAGTACCACAGTGAAGCTTATTTGTGTATTTGCAAACTGTTTTTTTTTATTATTATTATTATTTTTTTTTAACTTTCACTTTTGATACCTGTGTTCTGCTATACAATGCTGCTGGAACCTCAATTTCCCTGAGGAAGTCTTCCCAAAGTTTGATCTAATGTCACAAAGAATGTTTTTCACTGCTTGCACCTTTAGGATGTATGGTATATCAGTTAATTTTGAATAGTCAATAACAGTGTTATTACTCAGACACAAACAATCTTTACAATGTTCCTTAATAGCTCGTTACATGCTAACTAGCCAAGCAAGCCTCAAAGGCTAACCTTTGTGGTGACTGGGATAAAATAGCTAATATCGTGCAATCATAGATACCAGATAAGTTAAACATTATTGCTTGTATTAATACATTTGTATTGTCTGATATCTCAGTTTGTTTTGTATTCATTTACGTTTTATCAGAGCAGGTTTTGTGACGTGGCAAGCTACAATAATAGCTAAGCAGGACGGATGGGGCTTCAGACCAGCCTTCAATGCAAATTAGCATCTTAAAGTTCACAAATGTTGAAGGCAATACAACCTGTACATGTGCTTCTTCAGTAAATATTTGATTTCCTTTGAAGTCAATATAAGAAAATGGATCTGTGTAGGCTCTCAGTTGTCCAGGTGGTTTCCATAGTAGAGAAGCTTGAATCTTCGACTGGACTGGGTTGCTTGACGTGAGGACGTTTCGCTTCAAATCACAGAAGCTTCCTCAGCTAAAATTCTTGCTCTGGTAGTCTGACTTCTGTCTTGACTCTTGTAGAGAAGAATAAACCAGAAGCCAACAAAAGCTGGAGTTTTTAACCTAACCAGACCCCTCCTACCGAGAGGCCGACTGCTATAGGATTGAAGTGAAATGGGAGAAATGTGGGGTGAATGTAATCGCAAAGTTATTACAAACAACATCCTTATAAACTTACTTGTATGATTTTGTCAGCCGATCAGTGCAGTGTGACGGCGAACTATGGGGGCCGGTGATGAACACATTTATGCAGGGGTGTAAGCTGCTCTCAGTTGAATGGAGTCAGAGCTCCATCTACTGGACAAATGGTGCAAGGACATTTTACATTGCCGACACAAACATTATTTCAGTAACTGTTCTGTTTATGAGAAATTATCGGCGTTCTATCAGCAAAATTTCGGCCGATAGTGAGTACTTTGAAAAGGTCTTATATCGGCCGGCTGATATATTGGTTGGGCTGTAAAGTTGACTACTCACTCATGCACTCATCTTCAACTGCTTGTCCTGTTTACTAATAAACAAATGAACTTGATTTCATTGAAATCGCATTCATCATAAAGTGATAAGGTGTAATTTCTCCTGTAAGCAACTTCTGAAAGAGGCAGGAATATGTATATGTTTACTCACAAAGAGACATCCTTTAGGGCATCAATCACAAGTCACATTGTAATAAGATCCAGGCATGAGCTCGGATCCGACCAGGGCACTGCTAACAACCGTATCCTTCTGATAGCAGTGTGACTAAGAGGGGAGCAGCCGTCACTTCAAAGGGAGATGTGAGTATTTTCCTGCTTATTTGCACCCCCAATGGAGCCTATACATTATAGTATAACCATACCTCGGTCCTCCGCTCATGCACTAATGCCATCCTGATTGCCTAATTTCTCATGTCAGCAACGTCTTCTGGGGAGAGAGAAGAGGACAATTAGGGGACAATTGAACATGATTGCGATGGGACTGTTGTGTGCAGCAGCATGCAGCCTGCAAGCCGCCTCACCGGAGACTGGTTTTGGTTAAAAAGAAGGCACTTTTTTTTAAATCTTTGTTTTTCCCCTCAAAGTTCATCCTCAGGACACATCAGGAAGTTCTTGTGATGGGCAGGCAGTAAGCAGTCACAGAGGGAAAAACCACAGCTCCTAGCTAATTAGAAACATTTAGACACTCGCAGCAAATGGTAAAATCACGGGTGGTTCCGCTCATCTTAAGATGCGTGTGGTTTTGTGTGTGTCACACCCTGCATTTAACATTTATTGATTGTCATTATGTTGGGATTACGCATAGTGAATTTACACATTTTTAGGTTAGGAACATGTGTGTGCAAACTCACTATAACACTGGAATTTGTATTTGAAGCTACAATCATTGAAACAGAATGAACAAAACTCTGTCACTGTTGAATTATTGATTGAGTCACTCATTCATTTTAGGGTAACCTTCTCCAGTGTAGCCATGTCAGTGTATGAATGACTTGAAGGACATCATAGCCTGAACACTGAATTGATTCAGTATCTTGAGAAACAGATTTGATCCACTAAGAATACATGTACTAATGTGGTCATGGTTGTGTGCTCTGATTAACTCAGTGGATGGAAGAAAAGGGAGTGTTTTCAGAAACATCCATGTGTTGCAAGAGCCAAAAGTTAGTGTTTGGGTTATTTAAGCGTCAGAACATGTGGTTTAATACCAAAGAAAACAATCCACGTACTGTGCAGTGAAATTCACCACAAGCACACATCTTTTTTTTTTTTTTGGTTCCACTGAATTGCTGACGGAGGTGAATGCTCTTGTGATCGCCTTGCTCTTAGTTACTGAATGCATCAAAGTGAGTTGCCACACTTGGAAGGTCCATTTGGCTGACTGATATGAAGAAATGATTTGATTTTGGTTAGCATTACATAGTAATCATGGTCAAGGTCAAACCTCCAGGCCTATACTCATGTAATAGATACAGCAACAAAATGGCTAATATTATGGAAATGAGTTCAGATATCTTATAGTTTGTGAACATAATTCTGGAAGAGGATGTTCTAGGTGCCCACTCATACAGTATGAACCTTCCCAGTTTGGGATCTGGGCACCACGGTGTAAGGGACATTGTCTTAGTACCGTACCCGTCACCATTGTCCTTACACAAGACTCTTGGTGTTCTCTGTGGTTTGTTCTTTTCCAGAGAACAGACTCCAAATGGCGTTCTCTCATCACTTTCATAGCACACAACCCTCTGATAGAAGTCAGCTGAAGAGTTACAGAAAGAAATACTCCAGGTGCCTCAGTGTTGAGGATGCCAGCGGCTGGAAAAAGCCAAGGAGACTCCTACATTTCACCTGACTGTGGCAAATAGATGATTGCTTTGGAGAGATGGGGATGGACCAGTTGTCTAACTGGGTAGTTCCCATCCAGAAGCATTTTGTGAGTATGATGGATGCACGAATGTGCAGTACCAGCCCATGGAACCTAGACCTGAGTGGACCTGATGCTGCCTTATATCAGAGTAGGTAGCCCAGTGGAATAAAGAGTTGGGCTACCCATATGTAGACCTATCTTTGAGTCCTGGCCATATCATCTGTTTGCATCCTTGAAGAAGATGCTTCATTCACATTGCCTCAGCCCATCCACTGTAAATGGGAACCAACCTTGGCAGTGAAACTGACCTGTGTTGAAGTGGTATCCTGTCCAGGAAGAGTCCTCATCTGCTTCATGAATTAGTGCCAGTGAGCCTTAGCACCTATATAGGACATATTTCTTCTTTTTCGAATTCAAATCCTAACCATCCTAGCCATAACCCTCACCGTACCTCTAAGCATATCATTAACTGTTATTATATCTAACACATCAACCTTTTCAAATATTTTTTAAACAACAAACTCTTTGCAGTGTTGGGGACCTCACGTTTTGCTGATATAGTAATATCATTGTGAAAAAATGTTCTGTTGCCAATGTAAAAAAAAAAGAAAACCCATCAAAGCACATCTCAGATAGAAAAATTTCCATTCATAGTTGGACAGTGACATTATCATCTTTTGAGGTCATGTGTGCATTATCTTCCATTACCGGACTATTTATCATAAAAGAGAACTTCCCTTTGTTCAAACAAACCAGTCACTGTTGCAGGTCCAGAAATGGGTGGATGAGAACATTCTGGTTTATCTTTCCTCTGGACAAATAAACTATAATGCTGACTAATAATGGGCCTGGAATGTGAAGAGAGTTCAGCTCTCATCTCAGTGTGTAGTTAAGCATAATGAATATGAACCTACAGGCCCCTCTGTATATAATGCCAAGGCTTGGTTTACTTTACTACACATGGTGAAGGTGACATGATAACTCCTGGACAAAACAAAGGTGCTGGGAAACATCCAGTTCACTCGGAGAACATATAAGCTAAAGAAAACAAAATATATGTAAGATAATTATTTTCAAAAATTTTAGCTATGATTTTTGAGAAAGTGAAGCTGACTGAGAAAAAATAGTTGATCTTTATTATAACATGATGGAGAAGAGTAGTGACTGAACCAATTTCTTGAGGAACATAAAATACTAGCTCCACCAAGATAGCCAATGCTTTAAAAATACGTGAACACATTTTAGTTTTTGGTGGGCAGCATTAATTATGCTGCATAATTAATGATGTTATATCTCAAATTCATTTGTATTATTTGAATTTTGGTAAAATAGCACCCCAATCAACACGTTAGGCAGTTAATGAAAAGAGGACTGCTTTACCTTGGTGCCTTGGTTATCTATGTGCCTTCTAGTTTGGGCATTAAAAACTCACATAGCTAATTTATAAGGTAGCTTAGCAAAGGTAATAACATTCCAATGCAATACAGTCATGCAGCATTGAAAATTAAACTCAGTCGCATCTGTATTATTATTATTATTATTATTATTATACTATTTTGACAAAATATAGTTAAATACAGTGCTTTTTTATGTCAGTGGCCCAGTCTTAGCAGCTCATTTAATTAGCTAGCTGTGCTAGCACTGAAAGTCAGCAGTGTTTTGAGTCACACATTTGGCTTATTTGATTTATTTGCAAATCCTCTTCAACCTATATCTAATTGGATACACCACAAAGACAAAATATTTAATGTTCAAACTGATGAACTTTATTGTTTTTATGCAAATATTTGCTCATTTTGAAATGGATGCCTGCAACACATTTCAAAAGCTGGGACAGTGGTATGTTTACCACTGTGTTACATCACCTTTCCTTCTAACAACACTCAATAAGCATTTGGGAACTGAGGACGCTAATTGTGAATGTCATGATTGGGTATAAAAGGAGCATCCCCAAAAACCTCAGCCGTTCAGAAGCAAAGATGGGGCAAGGATCACAACTTTGTGAACAACTGCGTGAAAAAATAGTTGAACAGTTTAAGAACAATATTTCTCAACGTTCAATTGCAAGGAATTTGGGGATTCCATCATCTACAGTCCATAATATGATCAGAAGATTCAGAGAATCTGGAGAACTTTCTACACATAAGCGGCAAGGCCGAAAACCAACATTGAATGCCCGTGACCTTCGATTCCTCAGGCGGCACTGCATTAAAAACTGACATCATTGTGTAAAGGATCTTACCGGGTGGGTTCAGGAACATTTTAGAAAACGATTGTCAGTTAACAGAGTTCTTCACTACATCTGCAGCTGCAAGTTAAAAGTCTACCTTGCAAAGCAAAAGCCATACATCAACAGCATCCAGAAACACCACCGCCTCCTCTGGGCCCGAGCTCATTTGAAATGGACAGATGCAAAGTGGAAAAGTGTGCTGTGGTCTGATGAGTCCACATTTCTAATTGTTTTTGGAAATCATGGACGTCGTGTCCTCCAGACAAAAGAGGAGAAAGACCATCCACATTGTTATCAGCGCAAAGTTCAAAAGCCAGCATCTGTGATGGTATGGTGGTGTGTTAGTGCCCATGGCATTTGCACCTTACACATCTGTGATGGCACCATCAATGCTGAAAGGTACATCCAGGTTTTTGGAGCAACACATGCTGCCATCCAAGCAACGTCTTTTTCAGGGACGTCCTTGCTTATTTCAGGAAGACAATGCCAAGCCACATTCTGCACGTGTTACAACAGTGTGGCTTCGTAGTAAAAGAGCGCGGGTACTAGACTGGCCTGCCTGCAGTCCAGACCTGTCACCCATTGAAAATGTGTGGCACATTATGAAGCGCAAAATACGACAACGGAGACCCCGGACTGTTGAACAATTGAAGATGTACATCAAGCAAGAATGAGAAAGAATTCCACCTAAAAAGCTTCAACAATTAGTGTCCTCAGTTCCCAAACACTTATTGAGTGTTGTTAGAAGGAAAGGTGATGTAACACAGTGGTAAACATACCACTGTCCCAGCTTTTTAGAAACATGTTGCAGGCATCCATTTCAAAATAAGCACGTATTTGCACAAAAACAATAAAGTTTATCAGTTTAAACATTAAATATCTTGTCTTTGTGGTGTATTCAACTGAATATAGGTTGAAGAGGATTTGCAAATCATTGTATTCTGTTTTTATTTACATTTTACACAACGTCCCAACTTCATTGGAATTGGGGTTGTATTCAAACATTAAATTTTAGGTTGACTGGTACAACCAGTAGAGAAGATTTTGCTACAGGTATACTTTGATATTACAGTCAATTTCTGGTGTGGAAAAATAAAACAAAATAGAATAATCAACACATGAAGCTTTTGCATCTTCATCAGTGACATGAGAATCACAAAGTCTTTACATCTTTACGTACGGTGTAAGGGGAAAATGGTTTCATCCTGAAAAATGTAGTGTTCCTCTTGTGCTATCCTCATAAACGTATAATTTATTTAATTTCAGTTTAAACTCATAAAGAGCATTCTGTCCATAAATAAGTAGGCAAAAAGTTTCATGTCACTGTATGTTATGAAGAAAAGAATAGTGGAGTAGCACGGCTGTCCCGCCTGTCTGTCGCTAACAGCAGAAGACACCGCGAGGCCACTCGCCGCCTCAGCAGGCTGTAGCTGTCAAGCTTTCTACTGAGGCGACAGCCCAAATGATAAGACCACTTTAAAGGAGAAAGATGTGCTTCTCCTCCCCTTTAAGGGGGGAAATCTGCTTAAAATACCATGACAGTCTTGTATGTGGCTGCTTTTAGGGTAATAAACCCAATACAGTGTCTTCTCGGTTTGCATCCATTTGACTACTACGAGCCTTTAAATATACATTTTCACTGCCACCATATCCATACATCTGCATTAATGTTCTCAATAGGAAGGTCTTATTCAAACTCGGCTCTATTTTTATTTTATTATATGTTTTTGGTTCCATCTTTTCAACCAGGACAAAAACTATTTAAAACATTTCACAATATTTGTTTCTAATATGCCCTGCCTTAGACTGGCATTCCATTCAGGATGTACCCCACCTCTTGCCCTATGACATTTGAGGTAGACTCCCATCCCCATGTGACCCTTGACTGGAGTAAGCTGGAATAGAAAAGAGATGGTTTGTAATACCGACAGTACCGTGGGCTGAACAGCTATGCAAAATAAAGGCTAAAACACTCAAAGTAAGGCATATTGTCAACACCGAATCCAGAAACATCATCAGACATGTCTGGTAGCACGGATAGAATCCCTTGGTACATGTGACCATGCTTACATAAATAAACAGAAAGCAAATCCTAATTACTGTATTGGCTCTGAGGCCCATTGGTACCTGTGCTTATTTGCAAACTCTATAGCATGAAGCAGATCAGAGTCTCTATAACTACCCCTGGACGGGACAACCCAACGCAGGTTGCTTCCCCAGCCAAGGTCTGTATTAATTTACACCTGGGTGGACTGAGTTAATGCAAATGGTGTCCTCTCCAAGGAAACAGGTAGTGTGGCGGGGAATCAAACCCAGTCAGCCACTTACCTTTCTGCTGGGTGGTACAGCTCTCACTAAATCATTACAAGACAATTGTCAATGAAGGGCTCTATCCTGTTGTAAGCAGAAGAATGAGTGAAAACATGAACCCAAAGACAAAATGCACAATGATTTACAAAAACTCATCTTGATACAAATATGGACAGTTTACACTTCCTTGCTGTTCCTTTGGTATAGTTTCAATCAGTCAATACTTGGATATCGTGGCTGCTTTTCTAGATCTCTATTTGGGAAAATGAGGCAAGCTTGTAAAAAAATGCCCACAGTGTAGACAGTTTTGAGCTTATTAGCATAGCATGTTATATATTGTAAAATAAAGCAATTGCATGTCATTTCCAAGAAAATGTTTATGTTTCTCTTGGTTTCATATAAATTACAGATTCATTGGGGCACTGGTAGCTGTTGGAAAGAGGTTCTGCAGGTTGAGTATAGAATATGACCCCTCAAGGGACAATAATATATCATAAAATAAAGCAATTACCGAAACACTTTAGGTTTTTTGGTGTTTTGACAATTAATACAAATATTGACCTTCTACATCTGCGCTCTTACAGTATGTTGTTATGGTTTAGGTCCGGTGTTCCTGACCGAACGGTCCCCCTAAAAATCGGACCCCCTGATGACGCGGTTCACGGATTAACATCTCGTTTCTGCTTCAAACTGCACTCCATTCATCATCTATCTCAGCGACAGATATCTGAAGCTTTAGTACAACAAGCATTTCCACATAAATTCAGTATTATTTCATTATAAAAGGCGGTGGAAGCGATCAGAGTGCCACTGGCTAAACAAGCTGCTAGCTGATGTGTTCACTTGTTTCTGCTATAAACTGACTTTAGAATGATTTAAGAGGTTTTACCTTTATCATCTGATGGTTAATAATCCCATTAATCCATTTGATTGCTTTGGGTGAAGAGACTCCGTCTCAGACGTGCTGCTGTGGTCCGAAATGACGCATGCGCAGATGCAAAAGGTGGACTGATTTTTAGGGGCGGACCGTTCAGTCTGTGACACTGGTATGGAAAATTTTAAATCTCACTGGTGGGGATGCATATCATTATGTCACAAAGCCTCTACATTGTTTCATGTTTTTTTGTGTGTGTGTGTGTCAGCCAGAAGCAATGCAGTGAAATGTTAACATCAAGGCTGAGCTGATCAAAAGGATGTCAAGGTAAAGTGTGTAGGACACCAGATAGGTTGCAGCATTGTGCATGCTGTTGTGGCAGTGTAAAGTTTGAGCTGAAGAACTGCACCTCAGCTCCCTTGAGCACTCAGTCTCTCTCTTCCTCCCACCATGACCCAATTCCCCAGAGGTTTCCAAGGACCTGTCAAAGTTCTGCAGCAACTATCAAAATGGGAAGGGGCTTCTGCTTTTCGGGTATGAATACCCTTTACGATCCATAGAGTTGTAGGAATCTATTTTGCTTGGAGTTGCAGAACATTCTGATGAGGACGTGTGGAGGTCAGCTCCTCGGTACAAACAATGACAGATGCAGTAGCACGATATAAATTCACCGTGGCATCCAGCCTCAGCTCCAACTGTCAGCAGCATCAGAGGACATCAGGGGAGTCCTTCGCAAAAAAAAAAAAATAATAATAATAATAAGGCAGAGGGATGAACGAGCAGAAGAGAAAGGCAGGAGAGTTTGTAGCAGTGTCTATTACGCTGCAGAAGAATTTGCCTGGGAGCTCGGCTTGACAGATTAGCCCAGCACCCAGATGGGGCAGTGCATCGGTGAAACAAGAGCTACTTTTATGAGGTACGTAACACAAGCCTGGGGTAGCCGCGGCGAGGCCTGGTAAGCGATCCCTTGATGAAAGTGAGGGCAATGCTCCACCTTTCATGTTTCCATAGGTTTTATTTGGAGTGTGCGCAGACGGGGCTGCAGACAGAAATGACAGACAATTAAGATTGCACAAAGGCAAGGGAAATTCAGTATCGGGCTACATGACCCCTGCTTGCCGGCAGTATTTCAATGCATATGGCTGCCTTTTGTAATGAAATTCTTCGGGAAAATCTGTGAGTGTGCATGCAAGTGAGAGAGGGAGAGAAAAGAAGGCCTGAAGCTCAAGCGATGGGTAAAACATGCAGTTTTATACACCTGGCAGATTCTAGTTTCTAAACCTACCTTCATGCATCAAAGAGCCAAAGCAATAGACGGGTGTGGGGATTAATGTGGAAATAAACCTTGGGCTTTCTACATATCAAAGACCAGATAAGCTTATGAAGTTTAATTCATATGTTTTATTCTGCTGAAAAACGGCCATTTGTGATGATGGCTGGCTTGTCCCAGTGGAATGATAGCACGCCGATAACGATCCGGCGCCAACACTTCAACTGAATCCATTTCTAAGGAGAAATGAACAGGTTTGAGAAATATAAATTAACCTCACCGCGGCGAGAGGGAGAAAAGGGGGGATTCTGCCATGAACGTCTACCGACAGGGATTTCTTTATCCTGGTGACTAAGACATCTAGTTTGAGCCATAAAGGAAGGATGCCACAGTCAGTCTTTGGCTCCAGACAGAATAGGACATTTTTTTTTTCCTGGGTGACGGGAGATGTCTAAATCTGGGAGTGGATTTTAAATTTCCAACGTAGTATCAAGGGCAAGCAGGTGAGCTTCCTGGGTTTTCTTTCTGCAGACACCTAATCTTGATCCCCCTGCACATGTGGGTGAGGGAATGAAGCCAGACTGCAGTGGAAAAAGTGCCAATATTGGCAAGGACTTACAATGAACTTTGCATATGTTAAGAATGATGAACATCCTCAAACAAATATGTTTTACCCCAGCAGGCTTTTTTTAAGTACAGGTGCTACATTGCCATTTCATCTGATGTATTTAACTTTATTCCAATTTCAGCATTTAGTGCAGCAAAACAAATTGTATTCTGAGGTATGTGACAGGATAAGCATATACTACTGGTGCAACATTTAATACAAATCAAAATTTATCTTAAAGTATCACACAACTGAATCAATAAACAAACCCTTGAATGGATCTAAATATGTTGACTGTTTGATTTTAACATTATAATTCAGCTGAATTAAAGAATTCCACTTGCATTGTGAGGAAGCATCAGCGAAGACATTTTCAGATATGTGGCCCATTTCTGTGTGCCTGATCCAACACACAGGTGCCTGAGTGTTGAGGACCTCCGTAGTTGGAGAAGACCAAGGGGATGCACCTGGCTGCAGCAGATAGATAGTTATTTTAGACATTTGGGAATAGGCCGTTTATGTGCCTGGCTGGTTGACATCCAAGACCCAGTGCAGCACCACTGCATGATCCCAGACTTGAGTTAACTTGAGTAAAGCTGGCAGCGTGATCATGGTGTACCCTCCTGCCTCTCACTCAGTGACTACTGGGATAGACTCCAATAAGTGTGAGGAGAAAATGGATGGATGGATGGATGGATGGATGGATGGATGGATGATTTGCACAGACAGCAATAAAACATAAACACATCTTTTTAAACTTTCACTTTTGATACTCTGTGTGCTTCTTACCCTGTGTGCTGCTATACAATGCTGCTGGAACCACAGTTTCCCTAAGGGAGTCTTCCCAAGGAATCAATAAAGTTCTATGTAATCTAATCTAATCTCTAATCAGTGCTGTACAGTGTGCAACCTATTTAGGTACTGTGTAGATCATTCATAAAAAGCAAATCAATGCAACTCAGTGGAGAGTAATTAAAAAAAAAATAGTTGAAACAAAAACCTTCCTTGTCTGAAGTGGGAAACATGTGATTTAAAGCTATCAAACCTTTGTATTATTAGGGCCCAAGTAGGAAAAAGTCCTACAAGAACCCTATTGTAATTGCGCTGTTTATTATTATTATTATTATTATTATTATTATTATTATTATTATTATTATTATTATTATCACTTTTAAAAAACAAATTTTGGCCCTTTCCCATGCTCAAAAACTCACAAAACATTGCAAAGTCATCCAGCCGGATCTGAAATTCGATATTTTAGGGGTCGCGCACAAGGTCGCAGCTAAGCCACGAAATAGCGCCCCCTAGAAAATTTCAAAAAACCCTCTGCATAGGGTTTTTTTCGTCGTAGCCTCACAAAATTCGGTGCACATATTTACCATGCTAGGACGCACAAAAAAAAATCTCTTAATCTCTCTTAATAAGTCTCTTAACATCATGGTGAAATGTCGACAGGAAGTCGGCCATTTTGATTTTAAGTTTCAATTTTTGAAACTTCACATGTGTAATGAGGGTCAGCCCCTCACCACACCTTGCCCCTCTGTTTGTACACTGAGCACCCCCAGTGGATGAACTATCAACATGTCATAACTCCTTCATGCATTGTGTGATTTGCTTGAAATTTGAACTGTGGGATGAGTGGTTGCCCCTGTACGCACATACCGACATCTGGTCACAAGGGGAAGAGCTGGCCTGGGTAGGCTGTTGTGCGGAATGAGGGCCTGTATATGACTGCTTGCAGTCCTAGTTATTATTATTATTATTATTATTATTATGTGATTTGTCATATCAAGGATTTTATTTTGCAAAAGTATCATTTTTTTCCCCAAGTATTTAAATTAAAATATGCTCAGATAAAATATAACAGATATGCTTAAGATTTGCCTTGTCTGGAACTTTTTTATTGCATTTAAAATGAATCAATATTTAAAATTTTCAACAACAGATAAAATTGACGATAGATAGATAGATAGATAGATAGATAGATAGATAGATAGATAGATAGATAGATAGATAGATAGATAGATAGATAGATAGATAGATAGATAGATAGATAGATAGATAGATAGATAGATAGATAGATAGATAGATAGATAGATAGATAGATAGATAGATAGATAGATAGATAGATAGATAGATAGATAGATAGATAGATAGATGGATGGATGGATGGATGGATGAAAAAATGTTTCCCTTCTAGCATGGCCACAAAGACTGGAAACATTTTCTTCATCTCTCATGTAAATTTTTACAAAATGTTCCTCTGCGATCACTTTAACAGCACACTGAGACTCCAGAAAATATTTGTTTTTTCGTTCCAGGAGCTTCATCACAGTTGAATTTCACCCAGGAGGATTTACAGAATTGTTCACTTTAATGAGGCCCCGGAAAAGCTTATTTTCCCATCTGTGGCCTCTCTCATTCCCGTTCACTTAATCAAATTACACAGCATCTTTAATCTTGCCTTATGAGCCAGTTTATTAACTTAAATTCTTCAAACCCTGCAGCAATGAGTGAGTGAAATGCAAAGGAGATGGAGATGCGGAGAGAGGAAACAGTGTATTTCACTGTCTTTCACAGCGCCGATGCACTATTTATGTATTTTTTCACCACAAGAATGCACAAAATTAATATTTACTCCCAAATGGAAAAGCACACACATTTCCAAATCACAATCTACAGTACAAATCATATAAACGGCTTAAATCACTTCCAGGAACACTGATGTGAGTGCAGTAGAAGCGTGCATTTGGGGAGTATTCCAGCCCTGTAGGGTGGAGATATTAATGGATGTAACTGTTCTGCCAATCCGTTAATCGAAACCACACCGAGCCACGTCGTATATCACAGAGCCTCACTCACAATCGCTCAACCAGCAAGCCAACCAGCCAATCAGGCTGGAAGCCAGTCAGCTAGCCATTAAACCAACCTGATAGTCACTCAGGTAGTCAGACCAACAATGCCCGAGACAAACCTGCTCGTCAGTTTGTCATGCAGTCGTTCCAGCCAGATCAGCTTGTTCTGGCCCAGGCAGCTGGTACACCACAAACACAATGTGACACTTAGCACCAGGGTGAGTGAGATTTATCGCATATATTCTGAGCTCGACACTTCACGTCCTGCAGTCTGGTGAGCCTGAACTTTCACATCAGCTGTTCTGTGACAACTTGGCCCCTCATCATTACTATCTCCCTCATTCACTTCACCAGAAGACATTCAAAATATCCTGCAGGTAGCCAATCTGTTTCTGGGGGATTAATGAGCATCATGGTGTCAAATCTGCTCTCTCGTCAAAGCTAAACTGTATTTTATATACGGTGCATCCAGAAAGTATTCACAGCGCTTCACTTTTTCCAGTTTTTGCTATGTTACAGCCTTATTCTACGAGGGCTGTCCATAAAGTACAGGTCCTTTTTATTTTTTTCAAAAACTATATGGATTTCATTCATATGTTTTTACGTCAGACATGCATGAACCCTTGTGCGCATGCGTGAGTTTTTCCACGCCTGTCGGTGACGTCATTCGCCTGTGAGCACTCCTTGTGGGAGGAGTCGTCCAGCCCCTCGTCGGAATTCCTTTGTCTGAGAAGTTGATGAGAGACTGGCGCTTTGTTTGATCAAAATTTTTTCTAAACCTGTGAGACACATCGAAGTGGACACGGTTCGAAAAATTAAGCTGGTTTTCAGTGAAAATTTTAACGGCTGATGAGAGATTTTGAGGTGATACTGTCTCTTTAAGGACTTTTCACGGTGCGAGACGTCGCGCTGCGCTCTCAGGCGGCGTCATCGGCCTGTTTCAAGCTGAAAACCTCCACATTTCAGGCTCTATTGATCCAGGACGTCGTGAGAGAACAGAGAAGTTTCAGAAGAAGTCGGTTTCAGCATTTTATCCGGATATTCCACTGTTAAAGGAGATTTTTTAATGAAAGACGTGCGGATGGGTCCGCGCGTCGGGACGCAGCCGACGCGGTGCGGCGGCACAGGAAAAACACCTCCGTGTTGATAACCATTTGTAAAATCCAGGCGGCTTTTGATGGCTTTCAGTGGAGTGAGTATATGAGAAATAACAGCAGGACATGTTCCAACTTGTCCTTAAGGCTTCCAACGGAGGTGTTTTTCCTGTTGCGGAGCGTCGCGGCGGCTGCGAGCCGACGCGCGGACCCGTCCGCACGTCTTTCATTAAAAAAATCTCCTTTAACAGTGGAATATCCGGATAAAATGCTGAAACCGACTTCTTCTGAAACTTCTCTGTTCTCTCACGACGTCCTGGATCAATAGAGCCTGAAATGTGGAGGTTTTCAGCTTGAAACAGGCCGATGACGCCGCCTGAGAGCGCAGCGCGACGTCTTGCACCGTGAAAAGTCCTTAAAGTGACAGTGTCACCTCAAAATCTCTCATCAGCCGTTAAAATTTTCACTGAAAACCAGCTTAATTTTTCGAACCATGTCCACTTCGATGTGTCTCACAGGTTTAGAAAAAATTTTGATCAAACAAAGCGCCAGTCTCTCAGCAACTTCTCAGACAAAGGAATTCCGACGAGGGGCTGGACGACTCCTCCCACAAGGAGTGCTCACAGGCGAATGACGTCACCGACAGGCGTGGAAAAACTCACGCATGCGCATGAGGGTTCATGCATGTCTGACGTAAAAACATATGAATGAAATCCATATAGTTTTTGAAAAAATAAAAAGGACCTATACTTTATGGACAGACCTCGTAAATCCCTTCGGCTGCTCCCTTGTTTGCACTCGGGGTCGCCACAGCAAGTCCAGGGTGGATCTGCATGTTGAATTGGCACAGATTTTACGCCGGATGCCCTTCCTGACACAACTCCACATTACATGGAGAAATGTGGGATTTGAACCCAGAACCTTCTGCACTGAAACCAAGTGCATTAACCACTTGGTCACCACCCCTGCATCTTATTCTAGAAAACAAAAACAAATTCCCCTCAAACTTCCACACACAATACCCCATAATGACAATGTGAAAATAACTTTTTTGAGATTTTTGCAGATTTATTTAAAAAAGAAGAAGAAATCACATGTATGTACAATTGAGTTCAACAGTTTACATACACTGGCAGAATATCACCACTACTAGCTTCATAAGGCCTGGTCCCACTGGTGTTTAGGAAGATTTGCATATGAATTGCGCACAAAAGTGGTTTATATTCACTAAACATCCGCAATATCCTTGAAACATGCTTGTATGAGTCAGGCAACACCCACACACGTCCGCAATTATCCGCAGAGGTACGTTTTTTTTCCATTGCCAGGATTTTTGAGCTGCACAAAAGTTTGGTTGTGGATGACAACCACCTTACATACTGAGTACATACTCAGTCTATGCGCTGTATATTCACCGTTATCCGCTGCTATCTGCAACTGACAGGGTATTGCTGCTTTTCAGCGGATTGGGACAGTGTGTAAAATGGATATATAGCATGCATATCACGTCAACATCACAAACTGAAATAAGTTGTAGAGAATGCAGACAGATTGGCCATGAATAAAGCGTTTGTATTACGTCTGCTTTGCATCTGATTTGCAGACAATTTGCGAATGCTTAATAAACAGAAATCGACATACCTGCCAGTCATTGCCAGTCCAGCTGTGGAGACATATAGATGTAGTTATGGATCCCCAAAGATGTAGTGTAATAGTTGCTGCCATCCAACAACATACCAGTCAACGTGTCCAAGTCCAGCAGTTGGTCCAGAGGCTGTGGTGTTGGTGTGAACAGTGATGCCGAACGGCCCGAGTGCGCTTCTTTTATGACTGCAATGCAGATGCTGTGCACGCGCAATACAATTGCTGTTTCCGACACACGTGCGCAATGCATTCACAATACATTTGTAATATTTCCGTGATAATCGCAATGCGTCCGATCCGTTTTCTCATATCTATCCATATCTATCTATCTCAATACATGCTTTATACATCCGTGATTGTTCCTCATATATTCGCTATACATTATTAATATATCCATAACTCATACCGGGTCATTTGTCATTTTTGGCCAATTTTGTTGCAGACAACAACGAACGCTCGTAATTTGTATACTCAATTCATGCGCAATTAATCTTCTCTCCAGTGGGACTCGGCCTATAGTGGAGTAGAGCAGAGAAGGATTTTCTTTCACCAAAACAAATCAAATCTAGGCTTGCATCTCAGATGTATCCAGTGGCACTTTGTAGCAAAACGTTCAGGTCTTCTTCTTAATAAAACCCGAAACATATTCAGTGTCAGCTTTACCATCAGAGAGCCTCCTCCACAAATACCACAAAAGACTCCAAGCTGTCATTGATGTTAAAGGGGGCAACAAATGGTATTAAGAACAGGGGTATGTAAACTTTGGATCAGGGTCATTTTGGACGTTTCTGTTGTCATCATGATTTAAAAAAAGAGTAAACACAGTTGTTTGACTCAAAACTGAGCTCAGATGAATCGTGTTTCCACTGATAATCCTTGAGATGTTTCTACAGCTTAACTGGAGCCCACCTGGGGTAAATTCAGTTGATTGGACATGAACTGGAAAGACACACACCTGTCTAAAAAAAGGTCCCACAGTTGACAGTGCATGTCAGAGCACGAACCAAGCATGAAGTCAAAGGAATTGTCTGTAGACCTCTGAGTCAGGATTGTCTCAAAGCACAAATCTGGGGAAGGGTACAGAAACATTTCTGCTGCTTTGAAGGTCCCAATGAGCACAGTGGCCTCCATCATTCTGATGGTTACTCTGTCAGAGCTTAAGCATTCCTCTGTGGAGAGAGGAGAACCTTCCAGAAGGATGACCATCTCCGCAGCAATCCACCAATAAGGGATGTATGGTAAAGTGGCCAGACAGAAGCCACTCCTTTGTGAAAGGCACATGGCAGCCCACCTAGAGTTTGACAAAAGACACCTGAATGACTGTCAGACTATGAGAAACAAAAATTCTCTGGGCTGATGAGCCAAAGATTGAACTCTTTGGTGTGAATGCCAGGCGTCACGTTTGGAGGAAACCAGGCACCATCCCTACAGTGAAGCATGATGGTGGCAGCATCATGCTGTGGGGACGTTTTTCAGTGGCAAGAACTGGGAGACTAGTCAGGATTGAGGGAAAGATGAATGCAGCAATGTACAGTGACATCCTGGATGAAAACCTGCTCCAGAGCACTCTTGACCTCAGACTGGGGCGATGGTTCATCTTTCAGCAGGATAATGGACAAGGACAACTCTGTGACTGTCCTTGAGTGGCCCAGCCAGAGTCCAGACCTGAATCTGATTGAACATCTCTGGAGAGATCTGAAAATGGCTGTGCACCGACGCTCCCCATCCAACCTGATGGAGCTTGAGAGGTGCTGCAAAGAGGAATGGGGCAAAACTGCCCAAAGATAGGTGCACCAAGCTTGTGGCATCATATTCAAGAAGACTTGAGGCTGTAATTGCTGCCAAAGGTGCATCAACAAAGTATTGAGCAAAGGGTGTGAATACTTATTTACAACTGATTTCTTAGTTTTTTTGTTTTCAATAAATTTGCAAAATTTTCTAAAAACCTTTTTCATGTTGTCATTATGCGTTTACTCCCTTATGAAATAGGATATAACATAACAGAATGTGGAAAAAGTGAAGCGCTGTGAGTACTTTCTGGATGCACCGTATAGTTTTAAAGTCTTGGCATTTAAAATAAGACATTAACAATCAGTGAGATGGGATCAGTGCATAGTTAGTCCATTTTTGGAACAGCTGGAATAATATATCCATGGTGCTACTGAGCTACATATTATTTTTAGGTGCACATATTAAAATATTTATGCTTCACTCAGGTTTCACTGTAGCAAATGAAACTGCAAATTCTTTTTGGACATCTGTAGTGCATATGCCAGTGTCTCTCTTTTTTAACTTTTATGACCTTAAAGACAATAAATTATGTACCGCAGCATGTTATAATGTGTTTTTATTGGCCCAGTCACAGGTTTCATAGTCTTTTAATTGCATTCATTTTCATATAAAATCTGTTTAACTTCATCAAAACTGTTTTCCAAAACCTTTGCGTAATCTTCCGCAGAGCTTCTGCTTTGTAAAAGTTGAGTTAGTGGAGTCAATACTTCTTTGATGACAAATCACAATCAAAGTGGTTCCAGAAACACATTGTGAACATCCCAAGACTTTCCAAGTTCAAGAATCCATCTCTCACTGGATTTCAAATTAGTATATAAAATCAAATGTGCAACTTTTTCAAAGTAAATGTGGCTTCCATTCAAAACACCCCAGTCCTTATATTTTTTCTTATTTGCATTTCATCACTTCCCTTGATCTATGATAGTGGCATGCTTTCGCTGCTTTGCCGAGCATAATGTCAGCATCCTGTTGAGACTTGGCATTTCCAAGTGTCAGCTGGTTGGCTCAAACTGGGGGAAGGCAGCTGCATTTTATAGTTTTTTAAGATATTAAATTTTGCTATAATCTGCTACCATTTTGTCACACACACACACACACACACACACACACACACACACACACACACACACACACACACACACACACACACACACACACACAAAAAGGTAAAGTCATTAATTACACTGCAAGACATTTATTGCCATCATTTAGGAATTACATTTTGGTTTGTATAATTCATGTACACAAAACATTGAATTTAATTGATAAAGTTAAGGTAACTTTTTTCCACATAACATTGTCAATTAAGTGCAAAACAATACTTGTACTTGAAATTAATTAAATCAAATGAAACATTATTACTTAAATCCCTAAAATTAACAATTGCAAGTATTTTGAAAATAACACTATCAATTACATTTAATTTCATTTCTTAGAGTGATCATATAAAGTCGTAATAAATGAGGATTTATCGGACGAACATTTATTTAAACAGATTAAAACACAAGTTTAAAAAAAAGAAAACAATTAAACATTGTTTTGCCTTTTATTAATTATAGAATAAAAGACAAAGACCAATCACAAAAGCCGGCAAATCTATTAAATCTTATTAATCGATGGAATTTTAACAGACAAAGCCTTGGAGGTTGCAAAGTATTATGTTAAAATAAACTAGCAAGCAAGACCCATTAAAAAATGAATTATGAAACATAATGTGAATACAATGGGCCTGGTTTATGAAGATTCCAGATCAGGAGAGGAAAACTGTTTTTTCACATTGGGGTATTGCGAGTGATGTTTCTAAGAGTAAATGTGCACTTGATACCGGGCGGTAATGTGACGCTGGCAGCAGTATGTAAATAAGAATTTTGCGCTTTAATGGCCGTAAGTTGAAAATGAAATAAAATCAGCCACTTAAGTTAAATTGTTGGACGCAGGTGCAAGGCACCTCTTTACCCAGATCTAACATACACGGAAGACAACTCAGTCCTCGAATGAGGTTGAGTTTCTCTTATTTAATGTGGGTAACCAACGAAATCCTCAGCTTTATGTATTTAGTATTAATAACATATCATTATGTTATTAATTATTATGTTACCTATGCCATTTATCTTGTATAGGTAACTTAACTATTATACAATTCAAACAATATACGTTATGTATTTTAAATAAATACTGTCATTATTATTGATTTAGAGTAATTCTATTTTATTAATACTAAATACATAAAGCTGACGATTATGCATTTCAAATAAATAGGATTTATTACAGTAATGAATATGCATCATGTAAGGTTTATTTGGTAGGTTTGTATTAAAATTATCTAAAAACGTAAATGGGAATTTGTCATGTAATAAAATTACATAAATCTTAAAGGTTAGGGTTAAATATTTCTGTGAGTGTATTCTAGGAATGTTGCTGGCATAGCACAATAAATACAGGGACTCAATCTGCACCTGCCATATTTCATTTTGACCTTGATAAATAAACTTTAATGTGCAAACCTCACCAATTTGCATTTTTCCTCCCAGAATTTTGCACTATCGTGTGAACAAACCCAAAGACAAACATACTAAATTGACAGTATGCGCAACTTTAACAATTTGACAGATGCAATCCTTGTGTGTACTAAATCAGCATGCAGGTGGATTTATGAGAACAATGGTGTCTGAACACATTTTTACACATGCAAACCTTTAGTAAATTAAGCCCGATGTCTTTATTTTACCAAAACTGCACAAACAACTCATTAGTAAAAAGCTGAATTATGGAGCAGACAAATTGAGGAAATGAGGTGTAAGAATGTCTTATTAAGAACCATCCGGTTAAACCAGTCTAATTGGGCAGTTAGAGACAGTGGCTGCATCTGCAGAAGCTCCATGTCAAATAATTGTGGATCTGGTATTTTAATAGAAACACTTTGTTTAAAAAAAGCAGAAAAAGAGATGATGCATGACAAGGTTGTCGAAGAAAATAAATAAAGGCATAGGAGGGTTATATTTGTCACAAAGTTTGTTTATTAAAATGATATTTGGATTCACATTTTGTCTCATAAAAATACAGAATTTACCAAACCTGTCTATTCATTGTCACAACTGCAAACAAATAGAGTAACAATGAGAAAGAAATGAAGTTGATAAAGCAGTGACAGGCCCTGGGATTTATTCAGCACACAAAACTCCATATCAAAAAAAAAAAGAAAAAAGAAAAGATTTTACAGTAGCACATGTGGCTGAAAGGGTGGAGGCAGAAGCAAAAGTTGATAAGCTGATATACACCCACCCCTTTTACTATATATAGCATAACAACAAATACAAAAAGGAACAAAGCACAGATCTTTGAGATTAATCAATGAATGGAATTTTCTCATCACAACAAAATAAATAATAATGCACAATCCAAAGGAAATAATACCAAATCAATAAATGTAATCAATAAACTTAATTGTCCATATTGTAACGAGAGATGATATTATTTTTAGGAACTCTTAAAGCTGACTAGAGTAGGGTGCAATTTAATATGTTCAGGACAGATGTTCCAAATGTTTACACCTTTTACAGAAACACTGACTTTTTACATTAGTTCGAGTATTTAATTTTTCAAATAATAATGTTCCTCTCAAATTATAACTGGAGTCTTTCATTTTAAACAGATCCCGGACATGTTGAGGTAGAAGTTTGTTTTTTGCTTTATACGAGGTCTGTTAGAAAAGTATCCGACCTTTTTATTTTTTTCAAAAACCTGATGGATTTGAATCATGTGTGCTTGCATGAGCCAACCTTGAACTTTCGTGCACATGCGTGATTTTTTTCACGCCTGTCGGTTGCGTCATTTGCTTGTAAGCAGCCTTTGTGTGAGGATGGGTGGAGTCTCTCGTCGTTTTGTCTTTGCAAGGAAATGGTGGAACGACTGGAGCAGCGCGACTGCATCAAATTTTGCCAGAAACTGGGTGACTCGGATTATACAGATGGCTTTCGGTGACGATCCTCTGGGCATCACACAGATTAAGGAGCGGTACAACTGTTTTAAAGACAGCCGCACAATGGTGGAGGGCGTGCCGCACTCCGGGCGGCATCCACACGCTGAAACGACCGGATCATTTCCAAAGTGAACGCTGTGGTGATGTGGGACCGTCGTGTGACTATCCGAGAAACTGCGGAAGAGGTGGACATCAGCACATTCCACTGTGACAGAAGATATTGCCATGAAAAGAGTGGCTGTGAAATTCATTGGCACGAAGCTGATGGCGCAGCAACAGCGCCTCCATGATGAAGCCTCACAGGACATGTTGTAACATGCCCTGACATGTCCAGCTTGTCCACAATTTCTCGGATAGTCACACAACTGAAAAGCCACCGAAAGCTGTCTGAATCTTCCGAATGGTTGACGAGCTGGACATGTCACAACATGTCCTGTGAGGCTTCAACACAGAGGCGCTGTTGCTGCGCCATCAGCTTCGTGCCGATGAATTTCACCGCCACTCTTTTCATGGCAAAATCTTCTTTCGCAGTGGAATGTGCCGAAAAAGTGCTGATGTCCACCTCTTCTGCAATTTCTCGGATAGTCACACGATGGTCCCACATCACCACAGCGTTCACTTTGGAATGATCTGGTCATTTCAGCATGTTGATGGTCGCCCGGAGTGTGGTGCGCTCTCCACCGTTGTGCGGCTGTCTTTAATCCGGTTGTACCGCTCCTTAATCTGTGTGATGCCCATAGGATAGTCACCAAAAGCCGTCTGAATAATCTGAATGGTTTCCACCTGGCTGTCACCCAGTTTCTGGCAAAATTTGATGCAGTCGCGCTGCTCCAGTCGTTCTGCCATTTCCTTGCAAAGACAAAACGACGAGAGACTCCAGCCATCCTCACACAAAGGCTGTTTACAAGCAAATGACGCAACCGACAGGCATGAAAAAATTCACACATGCGCACAAAGGTTCAAGGTTGGCTCATGCAAGCACACGTGATTCAAATCCATCAGGTTTTTGAAAAAAAATAAAAAGGTTGGATACTTTTCTAACAGACCTCGTACATGGTTTGTATTGTAATATAATCAACTAAGTCCTTGAATTTCAGAATATTCAAACAAATAAATAGTGGGTTTGTTGGCTCATGGTCAGGTTTAATTATTGGGAAAGTGTAGTGACACGGACCCACAACAGGGGGCGTAAATGAACGGTCAATAGATGAGCCAAAAGGTAACAATTTAATGTTGTGACTGTGCACAACGAAATACAGACAATCACAGAATTTGATATTAGTCAATATACAGAGGTGACGTGTGGGCAGGCTCGAGGATAGAAGACGTCTGTCCAGAGAAGAGTCGGGTCCCACACGATTTCAACTGTCAACGGATCTGAAGCACGCCGGAGTCGCCAAGTCCTGAGTCCCCAGGTGGCCACCGTCTCCAGTTGTCAGATCTGGTACTGCTGGCAGGAGGCAGAAACAGTTAACGGTGGGTGTGTGCACACACCCAGCAAACAGTCAGCAAAAATGTTCTCTCTCTGCAGTCCGGTGGGAATAACACCTCCACCTCAGTCACAAGTTCACAGTCATGCAAGGTTAGTCTCCTACTTTATTGCAGTTCGGAGTAAGAAGTGAAATCCGTTCACTTCTTCACCATCCACGAACTCGGCTGTAAGTAGCAAGCGAACACCTGCAAACACAATCAGAATTGCGAGAGAAAAACAACGTGTGTTCAGCACAACACGGCTGAGAATTTACCTTCGGGTAGTCGATATCTCGGCAGTGTGAGGTGCAGAAGCTGCCCGACTTATATGGTGGTGGTGGTTGATGAGTGACAGCTGGCGTTGATGATGAGTGACAGCTGCCACTCCCGGTTGCTCCTGGGGCGGATGCGCCCTCTCGTGCCTGAAGCCTGCACTTCAGGCAGGGCGCCCTCTGGTGGTGGCCAGCAGTACCTCCTCTTCAGCGGCCCACACAACATTAATACTAATAATTCTTATGGCTTTCTTTTGCAATAAAAATATTGAATTAGTGTTTGTTTTAAGTGTTTCCCCAAACAGTGAATATTGAGGGAGGAAATCTTGGGCTTTATACAGGATTGCAATGGCTTTTGACATTTTAGATTTAACATAATTTATGTGTGTTTTCCATCTTAGTTTATTATCAATGATAACTCCAAGAAATTTTGTTTCAGTGACAATGTCAATTTCAGCATCATGTAATAATAAATTTCTACTTAAATTCCTGGGCTTATTTCCTGTGTAAGTTCACTGATGAAAATCCATAAAATAAGTGCATCTTAAGACTGGACTTGAAAATCTCTACAGAATCTGACTGTTTTATTGATGCAGGGAGATCGTTTCACAAAGCAGGTGTATGATAAGAGAAAGTTCTGTGACCACAGAGTTTTTATTCACCCTAGGGACACAACACAGAATGCAGAGTCCGGGACAGTACGTAGGGTTTAAGTTGGTCAGTTAAGTAGGGAGGGGCTAGTCCATGAATAATTTTATAGGTCAGCAACAGAACATTAAAATCTGATCTCACAGGGACGGGAAGCCAGTGAAGAGATGCCAAACTGGCTGTAATGTGGTCAAACTTTCTGCTTCCTGTCAAAAGTCTGGCAGCAGGATACTGAACCAGGTGGAGACCCCAAATGCAGGACTGTGGTAAACCAGAAAATAGAACACTGCATAGTCCATCTACAAAAGAAAATGCATGAATCAGGGTCTCAGCATCAGCCATAGACAGGGTGGGACAAATCTTTGCTATACTTTGCAGGCGAACGAAAGCAGTCCTTGTAATATCTCTAATGTGTAGTAAAAACAGAAGCTCAGGTATTAAGCCTTGCAGTGCACCACACACACACACACACACACAACAGGATAGCTGTATTGTTTCATTGTGAACATACAGTGCAAGCTGCGTACGTTCACTGATGAAAATCCATAAATCATTGTAATTTTTTGATCTTCAAATACACCTTGGAGGGGAGAGGGCCCTAGAGTAGCACCATCCCAACTCACCCAACAATGTCAGCAACCCTGCACCACCTTTGGGGCAATTCCTTCAGCTTCCTTCCAACAGGTTTAATGAAGTGGAGTCAAATGAAATTGCTTTGCGTAAATTTCAAACAGATTTGTAACTATTTGTTATCAATGGTAAACAATTAATTTTGTTGAAAAGTCTTTGGCAAATTGATTTACTTTTTTTTTTTTTGGATGCTTGTTTCCAGTCAGGATAATTGTTGTGAAAGAAGAAGCACATATTATTTTTTAGGTGAACATACCATAGAAATGTTCAATGTAACCTAGTCATTCTACCTCAACCCATTCTCATTAATTACTGTCATGAATGATCCAGCTGCAATTAGCACCACAAGGGCTACCAAACAAGGCAATGAAAACTTGAGTCTCTCTCTCAATCTGTCATTATGACACATATACACAGATTAACTTTACTTCCCTAGTGGTTCCAGTATGATATCTGCTGACAGGATGCAATTTTTCCAGTTAGATTTGGTGTCAGCTGTCTCTTTGGTAACCTCATTGACCATCCGTACTTCTTAAATAATAAATTTAAAAAAAGGGAAAAAAAATCACAATGTTTCTGAAGCGGATTGACCCTAATTTTGAAAATAAAGATAACCAATAATAACTCATTTTGTGAAACAAAATCCACAACAGAACATCCACTGTTGAGCCTCTGCCTCTGTGTCCAAAATATACCTTAACTCCAGTGTTGAACCAAGATTTGTTCCCACAATGACATTTGAGAACAGCATGGAAAGAGTATCACTCTGCTGTTGATACGACAAATATAGAGTGGAGCCTTGAGAACGCAGCATAGAGGTTAGCCAGAGTTCAACCGACAACACATTATACATCCAACAACATACAAGTACCTCAAAGACGACTCCTGTATGCTAACATAAGTGCCACATCTAACTTACAGTCAATGCTAAAGTATTCAGGAGATTGTGGACTTCTGACAAAACAAAGAGCTGACATCTTGTACTTACAGATATGCATTTGTAAGGGCTTAGGAGGGCTTTCCATCTATCTAGAAATAAATAAGAGTGTAAAATTACTCGTGATAGTAGTAGCAGTAGAAATATTAGCATTAATAATAAGAATAATAATACAAAAAAAATAAACAAAACAGTAATAAGGATTATTAATATTTTTGTTCATAAATACAACTACTATTGGTACAGGTACACTGGTATTTACATAACTACTATCACTATGCCATATTAAAATTAAACACACAGTGCTTCTGGAAAGTATTCACAGTGCCTCACTTCATCCAAATTGTTATGTTACAGCCTTATTCCAAAAAGGATGAAATTCATTCCTCAAAATTTTATTTACAGTATCCCATGATGACAAAGTGGAAAATGTTTTTTTTTTTTTTTTTTTGGAAATTTATCAAAAAAAAAAAAAAAAAGACACACACAAAAAAAGAAACAAACAAAACCTAACAAATCACATGCACATAAGGATTCACAGCCTTTGCCATGAAGCACAAATTTGAGCTCAGGTGCATCCTGTGTCCCCTGATCATCCTTGAGATGTTTCTACAGCTTAATTGGAGTCCACCTGGGGTAAATTCAGTTGATTGGACATGATTTGGAAAAGCACACACCTGTCTACATATAGGGTCCCACAGTTGACAGTGCATGTCAGAGCATAAACCAAGTATGAATTCAAAGGAATTGTCTGTAGACCTCCAAGACAGGATTGTCTCCAGGCACAAACCTAGGGAAGGGTACAGAAATATTTCTGCTGCTTTGTGGGTCCCAATGAGCACAGTAACCTCCATCATACATAAATGGAAGCAGCCTGGATCCACCAGGACTCTTCCTAAACTGAGCAATTGGGGAAGAAGGGCCTTCGTCAGGGAGGTGACCAAGGACCTGATGGTCATTCTGTCAGAGCACCAGCATTCCTCTGTGGAGAGAGGAGAATCTTCCAGAAGGGCAACCATCTCTGCAGCAATCCACCAATCAGGCCTGTATGGTAGAGTCGCCAGACAAAAGCCACTCCTTAGTAAAAGGCACATGGCAGCCTGCCTGGAGTTTGCCAAAAGGCACCTGAAGGACTCTCAGACTATGAGAAACAAAATTCTCTGGGCTGAGACGACAAAGATTTTACTCCATGGTGCAAATGCCAGGCAAAATGTTTGAAGGAAACCAGGCACCATCCCTGCGGTGAAGCGTAGTGGTGGCAGCATCATGGTGTGTGGATGTTTTCAGCAGCAGGAACTGGGAGACTAGTCAGGATGGAGGGAAAGATGAATGTAGCAATGTACAGAGACATCCTGGGTGAAAACCTGCTCCAGAGCGCTCTTGACCTCAGACTGGGGTGATGGTTCATCTTTCAGTTGGACAGTGACCTTAAGCACACAGCCAAGATATCAAAGGAGTGGCTTCAGGACAACTCTGTGAATGTCCTTGAGTGGCCCAGCCAGAGCCCAGACCTGAATCCGATTGAACATCTGTGGAGAGATCTGAAAATAACTGGGCACAGATGCTCCCCATCCAACCTGATGGAGCTTGAGAAGTGCTGCAAAGAAGAATGGGCAAAATTGCCCAAAGATAGGTGCACCAAGCTTGTGGCATCATATTCAAGAAGACTTGAGGTTGCAATTGCTGCCAAAGGTGTATCAACAAAGTATTGAGGAAAGGTTGTAAATACGTATGTACATGTGAATTTTTAGTTTTTAACATTTGAATTTAATATTGAAAAGCCCATTTGGTGTACATTTTTGCATTATATCTCAATCAAAAGTGTCTCAGTCACTCTCATTGTTCTGTTATGAATTTACATACACCACCAAAATTGGATGAAGGTTGTAATTTTATGCCTGTTTGCCTGTCTTTCAGTTATCAGATGGAAACCAATTGCGAAAAAGCAATGATAAACTGTGCATAGCAAAGATAACCAATGTTCTGTGAAAATGATCTGAAAATAATTCAGAAATCAACAAAGTTGAAAAGAACCTGAAAACACCACAATAAAACATTGATTCAAGTGCATGAACCATATACATACTCCTAACATTTGATCACATCTAATTTACCTTATGAAAACCAACTTCTAACAGGACTTTGACATTGAATTTTTTTTTTTTTTGCCATGGTAAAATTTTGTGTAATTGGAAACTAGTATTGGCAGATTGTGCTCTAGTATGAGCAGAGTGCTCTTATTTATTTTTTTAAGTTTGCAAAAAAGAAAAAAAAAATTTGATGTTGTCATTGTGGGTTGTCGTGAGTAGAATTTTGAGTGGAAAAAAGAATTTACTCCATTTTGGATTAAGGCTGTAACATAACAAATTGTGGAAAAAGTGACGCGCTGTAAATACTTTCCAGATGCACTGTATGCTCCTTGTGTGTGTCAGTAACTTGGACCCAAAAAGGCTTGACACAAATGCATGACTCACACAAGAGCGTAGCGTAAAAAAAGTGTTTTGCTGAAGAGCCAGGCAAAGGTCAGTACACAGGTAGGCAAGCCAAAATGAGCTACGGTATCCAAAACATGAGACAAGGTCGAGATCAAAAACAGACAATAGGTTCAATACACGACAAGGCAAAAATGAGATCAAGAACTATGGCAAACAAGCTCTAATGAAGACACAAATGAACAACAAACTGGCAAAGGTGTGGGAAAAAGCACATGGTTTAAATAAGAAGCGTGATTAGTGAAATGAGACACAGGTGTGGGAGGACAACCAGAAAGAGTGCATGGCAAATTAAAGGGACAAGACAGATCCAGATCCCAACCCCCAGACAAGAGAGTGCAGTCAGAAAAACACCAAGCAAACCAGACACCAAGAAAACCTTAACATGAACACAATGAAAATACATGAATCCTGATATGACAAAACCACCCACATGACAGTGTGGATGCTGGCACGTCCCTTGAAGCAAACTTTGCTTTCTCTGAAGAGGTAGGAGAGATTTTTTGTTTGTTTCTTTGTTTGTTTTTGGCTGTGTCTCAGCACAGTGAACAAAAACCATTATGGACATGGCTTATCTGAAAAGTAGGGTTGCATCTCTTGGGCTGAATTACAACTGATGAAAGGGGGGAGGGGGAAGAGATCCCCCGTCCCTCCCACCCAAGTTCCTGTGACCATGTTTATTTCTTTCATTGGTCAAACTTTCATTAAAAATCTCATTAAAATTGATAATTGTTGCACAAATAAGCTACTATTTATAATATGTACATCACTTCACCTTTGTTCTTAATCACAATGTGGATACTGGTTCACATGTCTTTCAGTTAACATCTGAACAACCATCATATCAAACAAACAAACCCTTTTCATTTATTTAACCTATTGTTAGAGACAAAAAAAAAAAAAAAAATCCACTATTAGAATATTTTTGTCCAGAAACATGTAAATGTCTAGTGGTAAATAAATAATTTTTTTCTGGTCTGAAAACTTGCTGTTATTATTTCAAGAAAATGAGCCAAAGGATAGTTGCAGACTCATTTTTGTTTGTTTGCTTGTTTGTTTTGTTGTTGTTTTTTTTACACAGACTATGTTTGAAGACATGCTGAGTTGGTCATTAGAATACTAACCAGTTTACATTCTGCCCACAGCTTTTTAAATGATTCAATTTTCCTAATCTTGTTTAGCTTTTAGAGTATGTGGCTTTCAGGCAATGTGGCATCCTTCTTCAATCGTGGCTCCTTTGAGGATATTAGCATATCTAAATTTTCAACTGAAATTCAGGACAGACTCTGCTTTGCAGTCCTCTGAATGAGGAAAAAAAAAAGCCATTGCTGGGTCAACCTGGAGGCTTAATGTATGTTTGATGTGTAGAGATAACCACCTGATTTTTTTTTTCCTTGACTTCACTTTAAGAGAAATGCAACATGTCTTCTTGATGTTAATGGGATAGTCTGCTATTCTTCATGATTCACATCCTCAGATGTAGAAAGTACATTGAATTTTTTTCTCCCACATGGATAACATGACTTTTTCGTATTGCACATAAAATATCCTCTCCTTGTTTGAGCTGCAACACTTTATTTGCCTCCTTGTTTGCATATGTTTGTCTTAATCTTTCTTTTTTTAACACTGCAAGTTGTTTGGGATGTGTCTAAAATATCGCTAAGGAAAGAAGAAGAAGCCAAGAGCAAAGTCTTACACATTTGAATATTTTTTCATTACAAATATATAAAATGTATTTTACCTTCATGGAATTTCAGTTCTCGCTATCCCAGAATACTCAATAACCATGTGACAGCTTCAACTAGTTTGAATAAATTCAAATATCCCAACTATGCTGCAAAAAACCAGAGTTAATGTGCACTGTTCTGTAAAATAACTGTGAAGTGTAAAGAGCTTTTCCATCCCAAATGGTCCCCTATGAATTGAGTGTTGTCCTCATGGTGCACTGATGCAGAAGACATTTGTTCCTCAGATTTTGCCAACAGGGAAGCGGCAGCAAACTAAATTAAACCAGATTTCCTCTGCAAATTTGTGCAACCATCTGCATATTTGTAGTAAGATACTAAGATCCACTGTATCTTAAAATGTTGTTTCTGAATTTTTGGACTGGATGCTGCTAATGAGTTTGGAATCTACACTCGAAGATAAAAAGAATGCTGCTGACTATACTTATAATTATGAAGGGTTTTGTTGTATCAAGAAAATGATACTGCGTGCCCTGTACCTCAGAAGTACACTGTGTCAAGATGATATTAATATTGTGACAGAACAAGTAGTACATATAAGGAATATTATGTAGCATTTGTAATATTTGTAACATTATGATCAGCTGGCAACAAAGGTTATAAATAATAAACCAAACCATAAGCATAAAGCATGAATTGCAATTGTGTCTTGAAATTGAAAAAGCATGTTTTTCTTATATATATATATATATAAGAAATGTTATGATGTTATGATTTTATCTGTGTGGTTATGTTTTATGAATATATTTTATTGTTCTTGACCCTGTATATTGTTTGTTTTTAGTCTCTGCTCTGTAGCAATTTGAGATTCCATGGAATGTAAAGTGCGTTACAAATAAAATGTGTATATATATATATATATATACACACAACAAAAATATAAACGCAACACTTTTGGTTTTGCTCCCATTTTGTATGAGATGAACTCAAAGATCTAAAACTTTTTCCACATACACAATATCACCATTTCCCTCAAATATTGTTCACAAACCAGTCTAAATCTGTGATAGTGAGCACTTCTCCTTTGCTGAGATAATCCATCCCACCTCACAGGTGTGCCATATCAAGATGCTGATTAGACACCATGATTAGTGCACAGGTGTGCCTTAGACTGTCCACAATAAAAGGCCACTCTGAAAGGTGCAGTTTTGTTTTATTGGGGGGGGGATACCAGTCAGTATCTGGTGTGACCACCATTTGCCTCATGCAGTGCAACACATCTCCTTCGCATAGAGTTGATCAGGTTGTCAATTGTGGCCTGTGGAATGTTGGTCCACTCCTCTTCAATGGCTGTGTGAAGTTGCTGGATATTGGCAGGAACTGGTACACGCTGTTGTATACGCCGGTCCAGAGCATCCCAAACATGCTCAGTGGGTGACATGTCCGGTGAGTATGCCGGCCATGCAAGAACTGGGACATTTTCAGCTTCCAAGAATTGTGTACAGATCCTTGCAACATGGGGCTGTGCATTATCCTGCTGCAACATGAGGTGATGTTCTTGGATGTATGGCACAACAATGGGCCTCAGGATCTCGTCACGGTATCTCTGTGCATTCAAAATGCCATCAGTAAAATGCACCTGTGTTCTTCATCCATAACAGAGGCCTGCCCATACCATAACCCCACCGCCACCATGGGCCACTCGATCCACAACATTGACATCAGAAAACCGCTCACCCACACGACGCCACACACGCTGTCTGCCATCTGCCCTGGACAGTGTGAACCGGGATTCATCCATGAAGAGAACACCTCTCCAACGTGCCAAACGCCAGCGAATGTGAGCATTTGCCCACTCAAGTCGGTTACGACGATGAACTGGAGTCAGGTCGAGACCCCGATGAGGACGACGAGCATGCAGATGAGCTTCCCTGAGATGGTTTCTGACAGTTTGTGCAGAAATTCTTTGGTTATGCAAACCGATTGTTTCAGCAGCTGTCCGAGTGGCTGGTCTCAGATGATCTTGGAGGTGAACATGCTGGATGTGGAGGTCCTGGGCTGGTGTGGTTACACGTGGTCTGCGGTTGTGAGGCTGGTTGGATGTACTGCCAAATTCTCTGAAGCGCCTTTGGAGACGGCTTATGGTAGAGAAATGAGCATTCAATACACGAGCAACAGCTCTGGTTGACATTCCTGCTGTCAGCATGCCAATTGCACGCTCCCTCAAATCTTGCGACATCTGTGGCATTGTGCTGTGTGATAAAACTGCACCTTTCAGAGTGGCCTTTTATTGTGGGCAGTCTAAGGCACACCTGTGCACTAATCATGGTGTCTAATCAGCATCTTGATATGGCACACCTGTGAGGTGGGATGGATTATCTCAGCAAAGGAGAAGTGCTCACTATCACAGATTTAGACTGGTTTGTGAACAATATTTGAGGGAAATGGTGATATTGTGTTTGTGGAAAAAGTTTTAGATCTTTGAGTTATTCTCATACAAAATGGGAGCAAAACCAAAAGTGTTGCATTTATATTTTTGTTGAGTGTATATAACAATAGATAATAATAGTAATAATAATTTATTTGTTGGACTTTCCAAAGACATAACCTAAAGAGCTTCACAATATCAACAGAGCAATTAATAATGTAAACTAAAATGTGAATAATAAATAATATATAATAATAATAAATAACATGATGAATAAGAATAGGATTCAAACAATAACCATTGATAACAAAGTCTTATGTGCACCACTATAAAAAAAATTATTAATAAAATGATGCCATTTGACAATAACTGCCAGTAATGGAAAAGAGATGTCTTAAAATTTTATTTGAAAAAACTCAATAGATTTTACAGTAAATGTAATCTATATTTACTTCCACATCCCTGAAAGCATCATCTGAAAGCAGTTTACAAATAGCGTAGGTTGTATAGCAGTCTTCATTTACAGAAAAATGAAGAAACCTCAAGCATAACAAAAACTATGGAGGGGCATTTGAAATCTTTGAAAGAGAGAACAAGGAAGACAGACATGGACTGCAGAAAAGATAAGGAACAATAATATAATAATAATAATAATAATAATAATAATAATAATAATAATAATAATAATAATAATAAAACAACTACTAAGTTTTGATAAGGTTAGACCACCCCCATTTGAAGTGCCTTGTGATGACTTGGTTGTAACTGGGGCTATATAAATAAATTGAATTGAATTACTATGACTACTACTACTTCCGCTGCTGCTAGTATCACCATTATTACTAATTAAAGATGTGAAACCACAATTTCACATCTTGTCTAGCAAACGTACAGTACAGTGCAAAAATTTTAAGCCCCCTTGTATTTTGTAAAACACAAAAAACAAAATTGTCAATATTTAACATTTTGCAGATTTTCATTTGTTTTAAAGGTTTTATTGAAATGTGTCTAAAACCTTTGCACTGTACCTTACATGCTGTATGCAGATTTCTTTTAGCAAAACAGGAGTGTCACTGTTAAAGTCTCAAACGTCACAGCCACTCCATCAACTGCAGGACTGACATTTCAATTCCTGCTTGTGTTTTTTGGATGTCTGTACAAGAAGGTTGAGAAAGTAGATTAAACACATTACCTATAAGACAAAAATAAAATAAAAATAAATGCCCAAGAATTACGCCTTGTGGTATCCCACACATTTAAAATGAATATGGGAACTGTTTCAGTGATAACATGCAAGTTGCTTCCTTTCACCAAAGCAAATCTACAGTCACTGAAACATTTTACACATTGCCTACTGTATGTAAAAACTAATATTCACACTTTATAGTGGCACGCCGTTGTGTGCACCATATGAGAGTTGTCTAAGAGAAATAATTAAGTATTACACAGGTGCTGTGGACCACCCACTTATCCCTTATCCCCAGATAGCCTGGCATGAAGTGTATCAAAGTCTATGACTTTCCGTGGATGGGATGCCAGTCCATTGTAGGCAACTTCTCAAGGTCAGGCCAGCACACATAGCTGGGTGGACAGAGACATTGATGATGGAGTGTCTTGTCCAAACATACAGGCAAACAGCCTGAAATACATACAGAATCAAGCACTGGTCTGTAGGTTGGTAGTCTAATTCCTATTCAAAAAGCCACCTGCTCTGTAAAACTGAATATTTTCAGTGGGGGTTAAAAAAAACAATCATTCTCTCATAATACTCAAAGAGCATAAACAAGTTTCTATCACTGGGATTGTAAAGGATGCACATCAGATGATTTGAATATTGTTTCAGAGGTTTAAATGTATATGACATAAAAAAGGCAGATTCATCTTTCTAATCCCAAAGACCGTCTTGATCTCAGAGAGTTTGGATGCTCTCTGTGAATCAAGTGGGGGGAAAGTATTAAAAGAGACAAATATCTTTTCTTCATTCCGCTACTAGATGTATGTGATAAAGCGAAATGTCAGCAGAAATACTAAAGCCGTATGTCAGCAGAGCCAGCTGTCAGACAGGAGGGAAGAGGGGAAAAATGTTCTATCATGTCCGACAAGGTGTTCTTTTTGAGATTTAAAGATCACCGCACAACTTTAAACATGTTTGTCACTTTTTTACTCTGACGCAGGGAAATATCACGGTCTTCACAAGAACTTAATCTGCTCAGGCTCAAGGTAAGGGAGACGGGGGAGAAGAAGAAGAAGAAAAAAAGTCCATTCCCATTTATCTTAGCCAGGTTCCCTTCAAAGGCAACAAATAAATTACAGTGTACATTTGATACAAATTGATTTCTTAACTCAAATAACAATGTTGTCCCCCCGGTCAGGGCCATGTGTCACTCAGTCGCCAGTGTGAGTGAAAGCCTCAATCTGTCTCTGTGATAGAAATAGGGCTGACACATCTCCACCAAGGAATGCTAATCATGCAGGCCTGGCCTGGCCCTTTGTGGGCAAGCTATGATAAGGAAAATCAGTTTCGCCTTCTGTCAGAAGGTGGGGCCTGCATCCTGATCGCTGTCTGGGCGGAAACAAGCCATGGGCCTGGAAGTTACCATCCTGGTTGTTTTGTTGTCTAGGTGTAGCTACATGACGGAGGTGTCGGAGAGGAGGAGAGGCGACGGGTGGGACAAGGTGTGGTGGGTGTGAAAGAACGTGGGAGGAGGAGAGAGTGTTGACAGGCAGGTGGTGCCGGAGCGAGGAGAAAGATACGGAAGGAAAGGGGGGAATGAAAAGCAGATGGTGAAGGCAAGCGAAAGACGGTACGGATGCTGCGGTTTTAAAGCAGCAGCAGCAGCAGCTGCGATTTGAGATGGAGCTGCAGTGAACCCCACTGAATATCTTGAGCCGATCTTATCAACGGCCGTGAGAAATGAGATATTGGCAGGAGCTGCTGAGTGCTCTCACAGCTGAGCAGGTTAATAGGGTTGGAAGGCAGGCCACAGGCTAATTGGATTTGCCATGGCTTGATAAACAGTGGCAAGCTTCTTTTTTTTGCCAGAAAAACATACAGGTTGTCTCCTCGAACCAGTGTTTCTCCACAATCCCCCTCTGCAACCACAAGAACCTTCCAGAGAGAACAGAATGAAGGCTATTTCCTTCTTCGTATTCTCAACAGGCCAGACGAGGAGAGTCCATTTCTGGATTTGTGTGGATCTGCGTGTGTGTACGTTTCTGAAAAAGAGCAAGAGCTGGCCGTCTACTGATTTTAATCAAATACCATTTAACCTGTCTGACCTCCGAGAGTCATCACACATGACCAGATCAAGCAAGGTTATTCTCTCTTGGCTGGTACAAGATGAGGTGTACAGTGGCTCCCCATGTTGTTGCAACACCTTTTCTTTAAAAGGAAATGTGGTTTGTACATTATCACAAAGACCATGTTGTGACAAGGTTTCAAAAAAAAGCCTTATTTTAATGGAACATGGACATGTTTTGCTCATGATTTATACAACCCCAATTCCAATGAAGTTGGGACGTTGTGTAAAATGTGAATAAAAACAGAATACAATGATTTGCAAATCCTCATCAACCTATATTCAGTTGAATACACCACAAAGACAAGATATTTAATGTTCAAACTGATAAACTTTATTGTTTTTGTGCAAAAATGTGCTCATTTTTAAATGGTTGCCTGCAACACGTTTCTAAAAAGCTGGGACAGTGGTATGTTTACCACTGTGTTACATCACCTTTCCTTCTAACAACACTCAATAAGTGTTTGGGAACTGAGGACAATAACTGTTGAAGCTTTGTAGGTGGAATTCTTTCCCATTCTTGCTTGATGTACATCTTCAGTTGTTCAACAGTCCGGGGTCTCCGTTGTATTTTGTGCTTCATAATGCGCCACACATTTTCAGTGGGCATCAGGTCTGGACTGCAGGCAGGCCAGTCTAGTAACCGCACTCTTTTACTGTGAACCCACACTGTTGTAACACGTGCTGAATGTGGTTTGGCATTGTCTTGCTAAAATAAGCAGGGACGTCCCTGAAAAAGACGTTGCTTGGATGGCAGCATGTGTTGCTCCAAAACCTGGTTGTACCTTTCAACATTGATGGTGCCATCACAGATGTGTAAGTTGCCCATGCCATGGGCACTCACACACCCCCGTACCCTCACAGATGCTGGCTTTTGAAGTTTGCGCTGGTAACAATGTGGATGGTCTTTTTCCTCTTTTTTCCGGAGGACATGACGTCCATGATTTCAAAAAACAATTTGAAATGTGGACTCAGACCACAGCAAACTTTTCCACTTTGCATCTGTCCATTTCAAATGAGCTTGGGCCCAGAGAAGGTGGCGGCATTTCTGGATGTTGTTGATGTATGGCTTTCGCTTTGCATGGTAGAGTTTTAACTTGCATTTGTAGATGTAGCAACAAACTGTGTTAACTGAAAATGGTTTTCTGAAGTGTTCCTGAGCCCACGCGGTAAGATCCTTTACACAATGGTGTCGGTTTATAATGCAGTGCCGCCTGAGGGAGCTTTTCTCGTCTCGTCTCGTCTTGTGTGCGTTCCCAGGTCTGCTGGGTACTACCCTACCATTTTGAGGGGGGAGCAGCACATTGGTATTTTAGATTTTCCTCGATCCGTGTAAGAGCTTTCGCAGTTTCTCTTAGTTTGGTTGTATCCTCTTCAGAGATATCCTCAGTTGTTACTTTCGGGTACTCTTGCCTATTCTTCTAGTATATGTTTTTGGGTTTCCTCCTCAGCATTGCAGAACCTACAGGATACATTGGCATATTTATTTCTATAGTTGCATTTTACTGCCAGAATTCTTGTTCTTACCATCATGATGCTGTGTGCTTCCATCCTTTTTAGTTTGTCCAGGTAGGATTTCCTTTTTCCTACTTCCAACGTTTTTACGTTTTCAATATAGTGTTTTATCTTTGATTTGATCTCTCCTTGTTCTTTGATAGTCTTCATTAGCTGTTCACCTATTTTCCTTTTTATATCTCCTTTGCTTGTTTGATCCATTATTTTCAGTTTTTCCCTAATCTTGTTGACTTCCCTTTTCCATAGTTTACTGTTGTTGTTGATTATACTTTTCATTAGGTCTGATCCTACTGTATTTATCCTTTTTTGGAAGTTGACCTTGTTTTTTTGTATTATATGGTCTATATCCCAGAGCCCTGTTTCTGCATACATGATTTCTCTCGGTGTTGTTGTTGGTAGAATTAAGAGCCGTTTTAATATATTGTCCAAGATTTGGTTTCTCATTTTTCACTCCTTTTTTGTTGTTGCCACTGATTCTCCTGCGTACACAATTATTGGGATTATGCATGATTCCACTAGTTGCCAGATAACTCTCATTTCTATTCCTTTTAGATCCTGGCTTACTGCTATTTTTAGGATGGTTTGTAAGGCTCCTTCTGCTTTGTTTTTTGCTTCTTCTATTTGGTCGGTTTGGTTGTTTTTATTGTTGATTATTTTCCCTAGGTATTTGTAATTTACGCATTTTTCCAGTTTCTTGGGTCCTATGTAGAAATTTGTATCATCTTTTGGTTTCCCTATCGTCATAACTTTGCTTTTTTCTTCCCAAAATTCTATGTGGTACCTATTTGCTAGATCGTTTGTTGTTTAGCATTGTTTGCATTTCCTTGGCCGTCTCTGACATGAGTGCTATGTCGTCCATCCATAGTAGGCATCCTATTTTTTCTCCTGTACCTGTCTCTATTCCAAGGTTGTTATTCAGGATCCTATTTTGTCTATTAGTAGTGCGTACATTATGACTGACAAAACTCCTCCTTGTCTCATGCTGTCTTTGATCTGTATTTGTCTTGTCAGTCCATATCTGGTCATTATTGAGGCTTTCAGGTTTTCGTTGAGCTCCTTTATTTTAGCCATATTTTATCTCTTAATCCGTTATTGTAGAGAGTGTACATCAGGGCATCTGCCCAGGCTTTATCATATGCTTTGGTCACATCAAGGAACGTTATGTATCTTGGTTTTTTTGTTATCAATCAGGTGGTTTAGTCGTAAAATGTGGTCTGCAGTTCCTATGTTTTCCTTGCCACCTCCCTGTAGTTCACTGATTTGTATCAGGGGTTTTATTCTATGGTGTAGGATTCTTTCATAAAATTTTCCTATGTTGCTGCTGAGGGTGATTCCCCTTTCATTGGCACATTTGCCTTTTTTTCCTTTGCCTTTGTATATGCTTATAATGTGGCTGTTCCTCCATTCATCAGGGATTTTGTTTGTATGTGCCGTTTGGTTAAGCATTATATTTTCATAGTGTCATTTGTTGCATTTATGAATATTTCGTTTGGTATGTTGTCTGGTCCTATTGCCTTTTTCCGTTTTAGTTTCCTCTTTACCCGCAGCATCTCTTCGAGGTCTATTTTTGGTATGTTTAGAGGTCTTAGTTGGTTTGTAACTCTCTCAACCTTTGCCGATATTCTATTGGTCCAAGCCTCATACTTCAGTTTACCTTCTCTTGCTCGGTATAGGTCCTCGTAGTAGTTTGCTATGTGGGATTTGGTTTCTTCCTCATTAGTGATTTCTCTGTTGTCCTCTGTGATGTAGTTGTATTCTGCCTGTCCCTTCTTGGCTAACTTTTTCCTCATTTTCCATATCTCGTTTCTTGGGTCTGCTGGTAATAATTTTGTTCAGGTTCTCTTGAACTTCTCTTTTATATTTCTCGTCCGTTGCCTTTCTTAGTTTCCTTTGTGCTTCATAGTAGCTCTCTAATGCTTCCTTTTTTCTTCTTTGCAGGCCGTCTGAAAGATTTTCCTTTTCTCTCTCACTTCCTCCCACAGGCCTTTTGTTTCTGGGTCTTTTCTTCTTTTTTGTTGGTTTATGCTTATTGTTCTTTGTCCTATATGTTGTGTGGGCCGCTGAAGAGGAGGTACTGCTGGCCCACCACCACCAGATGGCGCCCTGCTTGGAGTGCGGGCTTCAAGCACGAGAGGGCGCCGGAGCCACTGGGAGTGACAGCTGTCACTCTTCATCAGCACCAGCTGTCACTCAGCCAACTCATCACCATCTCCATAAAGGCCGGACTGCGACTCCACCTCCTCGCCGAGAAATCAACTACCAATCAGGTAACTTTCTCTGCTGACTCAAAACATTGAGTAATAATCTGAACTTCTTTGCAGCCGTTTTCCTGTGGTGTGTCCTTATCTGTGGGATTGGCGTTTGGTGTGATCAGCGACGGCTTCGCTTCACACCCCAACCAGATAAGTGGTTAGACAGGAGCTGCACGAGTGTGTGATTGGAGGTGGAGGTGCTCCCTCCTAACTGAATACAGACTGTGGGATTACTGAGTGTGCGACCTCACACTCATCAGGACTGTCTCTGTTCTCTGCCAGCAGTACTGGGTCTGACTGCTGAAGACAGCGGCCACCTGGGGCGCAGGGCTTGGCGGCTCCGGTGTTCTTCAGCTCCGTTGGCAGTGGAAGCTGTGTGGATCTGGCTCTTCTCTCGCCAGGCGTCTTCTATCGTCGAGCCTGCCCACACGTCACCTGGTGTATGATTGACAGTCACTATATTGTTATTGTCTGTACGTCGTTGTGTGATTCACAACATTAAATTGTTACTTTTGGCTTATCCATTGTCCATTCATTTACGCCCCCTGTTGTGGGTCCGTGTCACGACACTTGCACAACAGGATTTCTCGGCCAGCGTCATGGATCCTGAGGGGCGTCAACCATCGCTTGAACAGCCAATGGAAGAGCGAGGTGCACAGGCGCCAGCAGGAGGCGTGTTGGGTGAGCTGCAGCATATCTTAACCGCCTTTACCGCTCGGTTGGACTTAGTTACCGAGCAGAGCAGTGTTCTCAATCGTAGGATGGAGGCTCTCACCGCCCAGGTGGAAGCGCGTGCTCAGGGCGCTGCTGCAACACCTCCTCCTGCTGACCGTGTGCCAGAAACATTCCGCTGGTCATTCAACGAACCCCCCCGCCTTCCCCTGAAGCATACATAAGCCCTCCGGAGCCGTACGGAGGCTGTGTGAGACGTGCGCGGACTTCTTGATGCAGTGCTCGCTCGTCTTTTCACAGCGTCCCGTCATGTACGCAGCAGACGCCAGCCGGGTGGCTTATGTGATCAATTTGCTTCGAGGAGAGGCACGCGCCTGGGCTACGGCGCTTTGGGAGCAGAATTCACGGCTGCTAACGGTTTATACTGAGTTTGTGAGGGAGTTCCGACAGGTGTTCGACCACCCTCATAGAGGTGAGACCGCTTCAAGTGTGCTGCTGTCGATACGACAGGGGCGTCGGAGCGCAGCGAAGTATGCAGTCGACTTCCGCATCGCGGCAGCGCGAGCTGGCTGGAATGCTCCGCGCTACCTTTGTAAACGGACTGTCTCTGGTCCTTAAGGAGCACCTGGTGGCGAAGGACGAGCCGCGGGATTTAGATGGGCTTATCGACCTGGTTATACGGTTAGACAACCGATTAACAGAACGCCGACGGGAGCGAGACAAGGGGCGTGGTCAGGCACAAGCCGTCCCTCTTCCTCCCGGGTCCGAAAGGAAGCCGACTTCCCCACGCTCCACTGCCAGGGCTCTCCACGTGACAACAGCTCCCCCTGCTGACGTTGCTATGGAAACGAGCAGGGCCAAAAAAACGATCAGATCAGAGACAAAGGAGGCTGATCCGTGGAGAGTGTTTTCTCTGCAGCTCTACCGAGCATACACAGAGAGAATGCCCCAAACGGTCAAAACAGCAGCACTCGTCCTTAGAGACTGGGCTAAGGGTGGGTCACAACACCCACGTGGGGAAACCCCGACGATCTGCACGAATCCCAGTCACGATCCTGAGTGGGGATCTAACCCTTCATGCCCCAGCACTGGTGGACACGGGGTCGGAGGGGAATCTGCTGGATAGCAGATGGGCAAAGGAGGTTGGGCTCCCTCTAGTGGCCTTACCGTCACCATTGTCGGTGCGGGCGCTAGATGGCACCCTTCTTCCACTAATCACACATCAGACACAGCCAGTGACATTGGTGGTGTCTGGGAATCACAGGGAGGAGATTGTGTTTTATGTAACACCTTCTACCTCCTGAGTAATTTTGGGTTTTCCATGGGTGTTAAAACACAATCCCCGGATTGATTGGCCGTCTGGGGCTGTGGTTCAGTGGAGCGAAACCTGCCACCGGGAGTGTTTAGGATCCTCGGTTCCACCCGGTGTGACAGCTAAGGAGGAGGTTTTAGTCCCCCCCAATCTGGCAGCGGTGCCAGCCGAGTACCATGACCTTGCTGACGTCTTCAGCAAGGATCTGGCACTCACGCTGCCCCCGCACCATCCGTACGATTGTGCCATTGATTTGATACCGGGCGCGGAGTACCCATCCAGCAGGCTGTACAACCTCTCACGTCCGGAACGCGAATCAATGGAGACCTACATCCGGGACTCGTTAGCTGCCGGGTTGACCCGGAACTCCACCTCCCCGATGGGTGCTGGTTTCTTTTTTGTGGGCAAGAAGGACGGCGGACTCCGTCCATGCATTGATTACAGAGGGCTGAACGAGATCACGGTTCGCAACCGATACCCGTTACCTCTGTTGGATTCAGTGTTCACGCCCCTGCATGGAGCCCAAATTTTCACGAAATTGGATCTTAGGAATGCTTATCACCTGGTTCGGATCCGGGAGGGAGACAAGTGGAAGACGGCATTTAACACCCCGTTAGGTCACTTTGAGTACCTGGTCATGCCGTTCGGCCTCACCAATGCGCCCGCGACGTTCCAAGCATTGGTTAATGACGTCTTGCGGGACTTCCTCCATCGGTTTGTCTTCGTATATCTAGACGATATACTCATCTTTTCTCCGGATCCTGAGACCCATGTCAAGCATGTACGTCAGGTCCTACAGCGGTTGTTGGAGAACCGGCTGTTTGTGAAGGGCGAGAAGTGTGAGTTCCACCGCACTTCTTTGTCTTTCCTGGGGTTCATAATCTCCTCCAACTCTGTCGCACTTTCACAAAACTATAGTCTCTTTTAGGGCTTCCTTTATTGCTGTTTCATATTCTTTGTATTCACTAGGTTTTATATTTCTAATTTTTGGGGCAGTAATTTGTTGTATTCCTTCCAACCTTCTTCATTATCTAGGTTCCATCTTTTAATTATTTTTGTTCTTTGGCTGGTCTCTGGTATTTAGATGCAAGCTGGTATCATGTTATGGTCTGTCTCCCCATGTTTGTTTTTGGGTCTGAGGGTTCCTACTTCATTAGCTTCTACTCTTGTTGTTCTTTGTTCCATTTCTTCACATGCTATTATGTAGTATATTACAGATTTTTCATCGTTGTGTCTGTTCTCTCTTGTCCATAGGCCTGTTTCAGATTTGAGGTTGATTGCCTTGCAGTCTGCTTCTTTTAGTAGGTTTTTTTTAGGATTCTCCCATTTCTACTTTCTTTTTGTTGGTATTGTCCTGCTCTAATTTCCAGTTTTGCATTGAAGTCTCCTGCTAGTAGTACGTTTCCTTCCTGTTTGGAGCACTGGACTTGTGTTTTGATTATGGCGTACTGCCTTTCCACCTCTTCCTTATGGCATGTCTCTTGTGGTCCGTAGTAGCATCCTATAAAGTCTAAAGGTCTAAAGGTTTATGTTTTGGGTTTTCTATTTTTAGCCCAAGTATTTCCATTGTGTTGTCTTCTAGGTTTTCTTGGGCTGTTGTGTGCTTTGCTATTTCGCTCATTGTAGCAATTGCTATGCTTCCTCCTGTTCTGTTTGGTCTTTGCTTGGAGTACCATGTGAAGTTGGGTATTAGTGGTGGTTCTCCTTTTGTTTCTGTTAATGTGTTTGCAGAAGCATCTAGTGCCTCTATTGCATATGCCTTTTATGTAGTAGCGGCATACCACATACTTTGCTTGCTCTCTTCTGTCTCTGTTTCTCTCTGTCGTTTCTGTTTTTTCTTCAATTGTTGTCCTCAACTTTTTTTCTGCCTTTTCAATGCTACTTTTTTCTCCTCGGATTTTGATCGTGGTTGGTTTTTCGTGATCTACTATGATTTTGACTTTGTGTTTCTTTTCCATGTTTTGTATCCTCCATCCATTTTTCCCAATTATTTGCGGTACATCCTCACTTTGGTTGGTTGTCAGCCTGATTGTAAGTTCGCAGTCCTCTCTTTTCTGCAGCTTGCTTGTTTGAGCAGCATTTACACATTTGACTATGTGATTGCCGTACTCAGCCGTGACTTCTTTGGTCAGGTGGAGGTCATCGTCGAGTAAGTCCTCTGTAGGCGTTCTGCTGACTACCGCTGGTGTCCTTATTATATTCATGTCATTTGGTATGTATCTCCTTAAGTGGGAATTGAACTTTTCTCATTCAGATTTGCCTGTCCTTCTCCCTATCAGGGGGATTTCCACAACATATAGTGAGGTTTCTTGGTTTGTCTTTCCTTTTAGTTCGTCCAGTAGGTGTATGTATTCTGTTGCTTCTTTTTTCCGTCCAGTCTGTTCTTTATGTTGTTTGTTCCCAGGAGGACGACCAGGTTATCAAATTCCTCTGTGTCTTTTCTCTGTATCCTCCTCAGATCCTCCGTTTTGTAAATGGTGGTTTCAGCATGCCATTCTTTGCAGTCTGCTTCCAACAGGTGTTGGACTATGTGCCTTCTGTTAGAGTCTGCTATCAAAAGGTTTTTTCCGGGTTATTTGGTGTTGTCTCTTGGTCTGATGCTATTGGCGATCTCTTGTTAAATTGTTCTAACAGGTCATTGTTGACTTCCTCAAGCTCATCACAGTATTTTTCTAATCTCACTTTTTCCTTTGTAGTTTCTGGTGGATGGTCCTCTCGTTTTCTCTCAATTTATCTTTGAGGATGGTGTTTTCTTTTGTTAATCTGTCAATTTTATCTATGTCCTCCTGGTGTTGCATTCTCTTGTTGTTCAAGTTCTCCTTAAATTTCTCTATTTCCGTTTGGTTTGACTGTTGCTTTTTGTTACTTTTTTCCTTTTCCAGCAGTTTTTTCTGCCACTCAATTAGCATTCTTTCTTTTTCCTCTGCTTTTGCTTCTCTTTCTTCCACTTTTTTTTCTCCCTTTTTTATCCTGTCGTCCTTGTCCTGCAGTTTTTTCTGCTTGTCCTGGAGTTTTTTCTCCAAAAGCTCTTCGCATTCCTCTCTCACTTTTGCGTCTTTCCTCCTGGTCTCTTCTTCTCTCTGTAGCAGCATTTCTTCTTGCTGTTTGAGTCGATGTTCTTTGTTGCTTAAGCTATTTTCCCTGTCTATGAGAAGGTCACGGGCATTCAATGTTGGTTTTCAGCCTTGCTGCTTACATGTAAAAGTTCTCCAGATTTTCTGAATCTTTTGATTATATTATGGACTGTAGATGATGGAATCCCTAAATTCCTTGCAATTGAATGTTGATAAACATTCAGTTGTTCACAAACTGGTGATGCTCGCCCCATCTTTGCTTGTGAATGGCTGAGACTTTTGGGGATGCTCCTTTTATACCCAATCATGACACTCACAGTTAGTGTCCTCAGTTCCCAAATGCTTATTGAGTGTTATTAGAAGGAAAGGTGATGTAACACAGTGGTAAACATACCACTGTCCCAGCTTTTTTGAAACGTGTTGCAGGCAGCCATTTCAAAATGAGCAAATATTTGCACAAAAACAAAGTTTATCAGTCTGAATATTATTAACTATCTTGTCTTTGTGGTGTATTCAATTGAGTATAGGTTGAAGAGGCTTTTGCAAATCATTGTATTCTGTTTGTATTTACATTTCACACAACGTCCCAACTTCATTGGAACTGGGGTTGTAGAAGCAGGGAGGGGCATACACCGAATATGTTGTCAACTCTCGCCTACATTTTCAGAGTGCGGGGCCCAACCACAGATAAATAAGTAGGGTTGCATCAGGAAGGACATTAAGCATAAATTTTGTCAAATGAAACAAAAAAGGTCATAAATCAAATGTCCATAATAAATAGAGGAAGTGGTACAGTGGTGACCCCTAATTGGAGAACATAGAATAAGAAATTTTGATATAACAATGGCTACTATGAAACAATGGTTGCAGCCCATTGCAACAGAGATATATGTTTTTATGTATGTCCACGTGATGACAGCAAGCAGACATGCGTGTCTCATTTGGCAGTTGTTAGTTCATGTCCATCAAAACACGATACATGTTCCCCAGCTGTGACGTCCAGAACCACAGATCTCCACTGAGACACTGGAGACACAGACAAATTTCACATCTAACTCAACAGTGATTATCTGCTGACTGTTTTTGTGCTAACAGTGCAAATGGCCACACATTTTCTCAGTGCCATGCGAGCGGTGTTCGATGTTCGTGTGTGTCAGCTGGAATATGGCTGACACCTGCCGCAAGAGGGTTCGATGGGCTCGCACAGGGCACACTCTGTCTTTCAGCCACTGGTGTGCGCAAATAGTTGTAGCAACAGGTGTATGAGGCGTTGGAAGCAGCTGCGATTTTACACGTATTGCATACGATTCCTGCTTCATGCGCAATTCATGTGCAATTCGACCATATTTGGACTATGTGTGAGGGGGCCCTAAGGCAGAGGTTTTGCAGTCTCTGCAGTCACCCATTCAAGTAATTATGATGTTAAAAACATTATAACACTTTCAATTTCTATGTGTAATTTGGTGCTTATCTGGATAATAACCCAGTACGCAGTGTGTGTGCATGTGTGTGTGTGTGTGTGTGTTGGGGTGGGGGGGTGTTTATTACAAATAAACAAGAATGTTGTCATACCTGTAATATTTTTGAAAGTATGTTAAGCCATGATTTTTTTTTTCATTATTTTAACATGATAAAATGAAAAACTCTGCAGTGCATACATTTGCTTGAAGACTAGAGACATAACAAGCAACTAGCGGTCTAGTGGGTTATCATTTTTTAATACTCATAGAAGCTGCCAAGTCATCACATTGCTATTAACATCATTAATACTATATTTTTGTAATTCAGCATTTACATATTTGATATTTTTACAAGAAATATCTTATAATGTTGTTGTTGCTTTCGTTTCAACTACATGAAAAATACATATTTTGCCTTTTTTTTGATTTTGGTAGGATTTCTCCTTCAAATTGTGATATGGATGCAGATTCCAAAATTGTAAGAGTGGACTATCAGCCTTGACAGAAGTATAAACTGTATACCGTGTAGTTTACAGTTCATATTTGTGCTTATCCACAATTTTGCAAACTTTTACCAAATGCAGTCCATCCAGCAGTGAACATCCAACATCCTTTTCCACATCAGCCGCATTTTACTTTGTGCATCCAAAGCATTCGAACTCCTTGATGTTTTTTCTTCTGTGAATGAATATCCAGAGGCAGTCTTGTGTTCTGTCCTCTCCTTCTCCCCCTCTTTTCCTTGGGTTGTCTTAAGCTGGATGCTCACTAACTAAGCCAATCTGGCTACACCCGAGCATGCAGAGGAGTTATCCACCAGTTGCGGCTGTTTGTGTAAACGAGGACAGTGTGACACCCCAGGGTGTTTTACAGTGGGTACAGTTCCTTTTTTGGTGGGGAGAAGAAGAAAAATATGAATGTGTCTGTGTCGCTTGATCCTCAAAGTCCCTCGCCTTGTAAATAGATTTTGATGGATACGGTTTTCTCCTCACCCTCACGCTCAAAGTACAAATAGTTCTGCCACATAAGAGTCACCACCCACTTCAGTGCAAAGGCGCACAGCGCACTGGCAACAACACACATGGAGACAATGTGCAATTGCTTAGAATCAAACATCATCCACAATATGATCAAAACAAGTGTGGGAACAAAAGTTTGTCAGAGAAACCTCTGCCTTACGCATGCACAAAAAGATATATGGATTTGGCATTGCTGATTGGATGGCCTTTAACCAGGAGTGTGGGAAGTGTAGTCTTTGATGCGCGCTTCCCGCTGGGCAGAGCTTTGTGCACATAAACAGTCTGAGTGGATCATTGATAGAGTTTCACATATGTTTTCTAATGGGTGCTGTGAGAAAGACAACCACTGAGATAAGTAGTTCCTTTGCAGAAACATGGTTTGAGCTTGTTCAGTTGAATGCAGCCATGACAAAAATTACAGTACAGATTCCATAGATTTTTCACTATCTACCACAATTTGTGTGTTTTTAATAGTTTTACCATTATGACTCAGGAGACTAGAGATTCCTCAACATTTTTTCCATAGATATAACTTTTTTATGAATGAAAGATGGCCTTTGGAGCCGGTCCCTCTCCTAATAGCATTGAAGTACATTGAACTCAAATTCTGCCATTGGACAAAGGCAGGGGTGGACAGGGATCAACCAGTGGTGGTGGTACAGAGAAGGGTGTGGTGCAGGTCAGTAAAGTCAGTAACCAGGGTGTTAAGCAGGAACCAAGTGGGGATAGAAACAATAGCACAAAGGGACCAACAGGAAGTTTGTGTGTGTGTGTGTGTGTGTGTGTGTGTGTGTGTGTGTGTGTGTGTGTGTGTGTGTGTGTGTGTGTGTGTGTGTGTGTGTGTGTGTGTGTGTGTGTGTGTGTGTGTGTGTTGAAGGCAGCACAACCTAGGCCAGCAACAAGGACCAACAGGAAGTGGCCAGGTGGAGGAGGCAAAGTCCCCCACAGTGACTGCAAACAACAGAGAGGTGAGTCAAGACTGATATCTTTAAATGGCTTTGGTGTTTCTTGTTGGTTGCAGATGATGACTAAATTGTGGACCAGCTGCTTCTGATTAGAGATCTGGTTGTTACTGAATAGCAGATGTGACTGAAATATTGTAACCTGAGTCTTACCTGTAGAAGTTGCACTACGCTACATTACTTACCCAAATGTACTGTTTGGCGGAAGAACTTATTAAATGAAACATATGTAAAGCTCCCTTCTCATTTTCAGGGATATCAATCCTGGAAGCTCTCCATGTAGTGAACTGGGATGTTCTGTCATTGTCTTTGTCAACCATAGCTTCCCCTTTCACTCTTGCTGATACCTTTCTATCAGACATCACTCCTCCATCCTGTTTGCGCTCTCTTCTTCATCTCTTGACCACATATTCCATTGCTTTGGAATACCGACCATCCTGCAATCCCACATCTGCCTTCAACCCAACTTTCATTCAAGGCGAAATTTGTTGTGCAGTTTACAGTAATTCCACAAAAATCCAAAACAGTAAACAATAAATAAGTTTAAAGGGCATAACAGTATTAAAATCACACAAAGGATCCTGTATCTGAGGTCCCGTGGGTGTTGTAATGGACCATCATGGCGAAGAAAGAGCTGAGTCAGAAGACAAGGCTTTTGATTTTTCCAGTGAATGTACAGTCCTAGCCTTACCGATAGTCTTGAGCTTTGGGTAATGATTGAAAGACCAAGGTTACAGATACAAACGGCAGAAAATAGGTTCCTCCATTGGGTATCTGGGCTTTGATTCATAGACAGGGTGAGAAGTGCAAACATCCAAGATGATGCTCGGAGTAGAGCTGCTGCTCCTTTCCATCAAAGAAGCCAGCTGAGGTGGCAGGGAGGTCTTCCGGGTATGTGCAACTGGGTAAGACCCAGGAAACACCGGAGGGATTATATCTCCCAAATGGGAACAACTTGAGATCTGCCAGGAAGTGTTTGATGACTTGGCCTAGGATAGGGAACTGTGGGTTAAGTTGCTCATTCTGCTGACACCATAACCCAGACCTGGAGAAATGGCAAAAATAAATGAATGAATGCATGAAATCACAGAAGTTATAAGAAGCACAAATAAAAATAAGCAACAATAAAGTTACCCTAAAGTATTTAAAATGGCAGTGAAACAACTTTTTTAAATCTATTTGAATTAAATCTATTTTAAATCTGTAGGCAGACCACACCTGAGACTATATGGAAGTTGCTTAAAACCCTTGAATGGGAGTGACAAGGATAGGCCACAAGTAAATGGGCTTTTTTCAAAATCTTGACTTTATGGAGACAGGTAAGAACATCTAGGGATGCACCATGAAAAAAAAAAAATCATGGAGTTAAGGCATTTTCTGCAGGCAAAAAATGCACTGTGCACTATAAAATGCAAATGTTATGTACAACCCCGATTCCAGTGAAGATGGGATGTTGTGTAAAATGAAAATAAAACAAAATACAATGATCTGCAAATCCTCTTCAACCTATATTCAATTGAATACACCACAAAGACAAGATATTTAATGTTCAAACTGATAAACTTTATTGTTTTTGTGAAAATGTTTGGTTGTTTTGAAATGGATGCCTGCAACACGTTTCAAAAAAGTTGGGATGGGGCAACAAAAGAGTGGGAAAGTTGATGAAAGCTCAAAGAACACCTAACTGGAAACAGGTGAGTGTCATGATTGGGTATAAAAGCAGCATCCCCAAAAGTCTCAGCCGTTCACAAGCAAAGATGGGGCGAGGATCACCACTTTGTGAACAACTGCGTGAAAAAATAGTCCAACAGTATAAGAACAATGTTTCTCAACGTTCAGTTGCAAGGAATTTAGGGATTCCATTAGCTACAGTCCATAATATAATCAGAAGATTAAGAGAATCTGGAGAACTTTCTATACGTAAGCAGCAAGACCGAAAACCAACATTGAATGCCCGTGACCTTTGATCCCTCAGGCGGCACTGCATTAAAAACTGACATGATTGTGTAAAGGATCTTACCGCGTGGGCTCACGAACACTTCAGAAAACAGTTGTCAGTTAACACAGTTCATCTCTACATCTACAAGTGCAAGTTAAAACTCTACCATGCAAAGCAAACTCCACACATCGACAACATCCAGGAACACCACCGCCTTCTCTGGGCCCGAGCTCATTTGAAATGGACAGACACAAAGTGGAAAAGTGTGCTGTGGTCTGATGAGTCCACATTTCACATTCTTTTTTGAAATCATAGAGATCGTGTCCGCTGGACAAAAGAGGAAAAAGACCATCCAGATTGTTACCAGCTCAAAGTTCAAAAGCCAGCATCTGTGATGGTATGGGGGTGTGTTAGTGCCCATGGCATGGGCAACGTACACATCTGTGATGCCACCATCAATGCTGAAAGGTACATCCAGGTTTTGGAGCAACACATGCTGCCATCCAAGCAACATCTTTTTCAGGGACGTCCCTGCTTATTTCAGCAAGACAATGCCAAGTCACATTCTGCACGTGTTACAACAGCGTGGCTTCGTAGTAAAAGAGTGCAAGTACTAGACTGGCCTGCCTGCAGTCCAGACCTGTCGCCCAATGAAAATGTGTGGCGCGTTATGAAGCGCAAAATATGGCAATGGAGACCCCGGACTGTTGAACAACTGAAGTCGTGCATCAAGCAAGAATGGGAAAGAATTCCACCTACAAAGCTTCAACAGTTAGTGTCCTCAGTTCCCAAATGCTTATTGAGTGTTGTTAGAAGGAAAGGTGATGTAACACAGTGGTAAACACACCACTGTCCCAGCTTTTTTGAAATGTTTTCAGGCATCCATTTGTAAATGAGCAAATATTTGCACAAAAACAATAAAGTCTATCAGTTTGAACATTAAATATCTTGTCTTTGTGGTGTATTCAATTGAATATAGGTTGATGAGGATTTGCAAATTATTGCATTCTGTTTTTATTTACATTTTACACAATGTCCCAACTTCATTGAAATTGGGGTTGTACCATCCTTGGTATATATATAAAAAAAATCCTCAAAATAGACACACTAATAAAAATTTCTCCTTCAAGTTCACCCAAGGTCGAAGGTCATAGGACCAATACAAAGCTGATAGAAGCTGTAGATAGGTTTAGCTTTAACTAATTCCTTGGCATAACCATTCCAAAAATTCCCCTATATGTCAGCACAGGGCCAGAATTTTGACCTATGCATGTAACCACAACTTTTAATCAGTTTTTTCTCCAAATCAAATCACATTGTCCTTGGGTGACCCTCAATCATTCTATCCAAAATGATTTTGTTCACAAGCAGAAGGAGAGACACACAGGACAGTAAACAATACCCCTGCTGCACGCAGGAATTATAAGAAGGTAACTCACTCTGTTAATCAGCTCTGTAGGAATATGCAGAATCAGCACTCTGCATGAGGGACAAGAACACCGAAAACAGGTTTGATCCTCAGGGTCCAACTAAATACATACAGTCTTTACATTGTAAGAGGGAAAAAGAAGGGATGAAATGATAGATGGAGGAAGACAGATAACAAAGAGGGAAAGTATAGAGGAGAACTGGGAAGGGAACTTGAAGGAAAAACAGGGTCCTCATCTCTTTATCTTGGCTGTTGATGGTGATGGTGAGTAGGGTAACGTGCAGTGCTGATCGTCTCACAGACTGAATTCATCAGATCTTGTACGTTCAGTCGGCCCAGAAACAAGCTGGGAATCGTCGGATAGTAATCGGCTGCATACATTTTTGAAAGAAGAAAGGACAACTGGTGTCTGTTAACCAGCCTAAAGGGACTGACCTTGTCACTGATGGATAGGGAAAAGAGACAAACAGCCCCCCCCCCCAACACACACACACACACACACACACTTGAACAAACAAATATTCATATTACAAATATGATGACTATAGTTTTTTCTTTCTTTCCATCCAGGGGCAGAATAGCAAAAAATAGGATCCCATGAATTTGTTCTCATGTGCTCCCAAATGCAATTAAGTCCTAAACAGGCTCTGAGGCCCATTGATGTTGGTGCTTATCCTCAGCCTCCATAGCAGGAAGCTGTTGAACGTCTATGACCTCCTTCATGGGATGCCAGTCCATCATAGCTTGCTTCCCAGCTTAGAGTGGTACTTATTTAAAGCTGTGCAGACTGGAACGCTGCAAAAAAAAAAAAAAAAGTCTTGTCCAAGGACACAGGCAAGTGTAGCCAAACCTAGGTATACATATAGGTAAGCACATTCTACTGGTATAACGTAGGCCCAAATTGTAACAAAGAAAAAACCCCTCAATTAAGAACAAATGAATCATTAACTAGCACAACACAATCTGTTCATTTGTGTGCATTCTTTATTATACAGTGGTCCCATTTATAGCGGGAGTTACGTTCTAAAAATAACCCGCAATAGGCGAAAGCCGCGAAGTAGTCAGCGTAATTTTTTACAATTATTATAGATGTTTTAAGGCTGTAAAACCCCTCACTACACACTTTATACACTTTTCTCAAACAGGCATTAACATTTTCTCAGTTTTCTCTCCTGTGTAAACACTCTCTTTTTTCTTCTGGGCGAGAAGATTATAAACAGACACACGCAGAACACAATGCGCGTGCTCTCCCTTCGCTCACTGCCTCCGGGGGTACGGATGCGGGACCTGCAAAGAATCCAAGTCATGGCCACGGAGCTCTGCCGCTGCGAGACCATGCAGCGGGCGCTGCGGATTTTTCTGCAAGAAGTCTATCCTTCTGGGCTGCCGGAGCGCTCCGCATCAAAACAGCGAGCGTAGTCTCTGGACCTGTTGCCAGAGTTGTCCGCAGCTCTGCACAGCAAATAAGGGGGTGGTGTGAGTGGCCCGCTGCAGCATTTACCGAGCCCGCAGACTCAGTAAGCACATCGAAGGCAGTGAGCGCAATCGCGGTGATGCTGACCGGGGATGGAAACCTTGAGTCATTGTGTAGACCTTTCTGAATCCTTTCCAAAACAGAACTGGATGTGGGGTTTTTTGATGAACTTGAATCAGTATAACTTTGTATGCAGAAATCTTACTTGTGAAACACGAGTCCAGCTGCACATAAATGAAATGGGGGTCTTCTATTATTTGGGAATTTGTCATTTTGATTCAGCAAATTAAATACTGCATTATTAAGTGGTTAAAATATATAAGCCACAAAGAGAGAAAGGTCAGTACAAAATATTTCAAAATGTTTCTTCTGAATCAGCAATGATTTTATGTTTGTGTTTTTGGTGCTGAAATCCCAAGAGCTTTTGAAATATAGCAATTATTTTGATTTACCAAATCAAGTTAATTTCAAAATGAAATGTGAGGTGAAAAATTACAGAACGGCCTGATCCATTGTTGACTATCTTGTGTTTGTATTCATAGTCACCCGGGGGGAACTTACTACAGATTTTTGTATATGACATCATGAAACATGGATGGACAGTGTTCCTAAAAGTCCCATGATGCATTCTGGCAGGAGCTCACAAATGCACTAAAGTGAAATGTTTGAATAAAAATGAGCACAAATACATGCATTTTGAAAATTTCATCAAAACATTAAATTTTATCACATCTTTCAGAAAGTGAAAATTGTGTCTCGCATATAATGGATTCAGGTCAGCCAGCAAATTTTTCTGTTATAATCAAAATCTACTATTTGTATAAAATCGACAAAGTGCTGAAGTTCATTTCGTATCTCTTTTGTGTCTGGACATGCTCAGACTGCTCTGTCTGGTACATTCAAAGTTTTTTTTTTTTTTAATGGAAACGCATTGCAGTGCAACGGGACATTTTCTCCGATATGAGCAAAAATCTGTTATACAAAATTTGGTATATACGGTGTTTATTACATAGAAACAGATACAAAAACATTGAGGTTTCTGCTTTTGTCCGGTGAGTGTGAGTATTCACTTTATACAGTGATGGTTTAGGTGACTTTTACCGTTTACTAGATTAATTCCACATTAACAAAAATGTTTCAAACATGTTTTTCTCTTGTTTTCATTTTGATAATAATGACCTACAGCTACAATAATCAGAAAAAGGTATCTCAAAACATTATAATGTTTCATTTCAAGTTTGAGAAACTCATTATTTATGCAGTATAAATAACATGGATCTTTCAGGCTGGTTCAGAACACACAACCGCAATAATGTGGAAGACTGTTGATTTGACAGTTGTCCATAAGACCTTCAATGACACTCTCCACAAGGAGGTGAAGCCATAAAAGGTCATTAGTGAAAGTGCTGACTGTTTACCCTGGAAGGGGAAAGTTGTTGGAAACAATGCACAAGCAACAGGGATGACCGTAAAGCTGATTCAAAAATTTGAAGAAGGTTCACAAGGAATGGACTAAGGCTGGAGTTGCTGCATAAAGTGCCACCATGCACAGACATATCCAGGAAATGGTTTAGAAGTGTCACACACCAAGTGTCAAGCCACTCCTGATCCAGTGACAATGTCAGAAGAGTCTTACCGGGGCTAAGGAGAAGACAAACTGCACCACTGCTCAACTGTCCAAAGCCCTCTTCTCAAATGAAAGTATATTTTTCATTTCATGTTGAAATCAAGTGCCAAGAATCTACAAGAAGAATGGAGAGGCACAGCATTCACGTTCCTTGAAGTCCAGTGTGAATTCAGTGATGATCTGAGGTGCCATGTCATCTGCTGGTGTTGGTCCACTTCTAGAGCACTTCTTGCTCCCATCTGTTCATAAGCTTTATGGAGATGCTGATTTCCTTTTCCAGCAGGACTTGGCACCTGCCTACAGAGCCAAAACCACAAGTAAGTGTTTTGCTGGCCCCAAAGATACTACCCCATACTGTCTCTGTGGGGTAATGTCAAGAGAGACACCAGACATCACAATACAGACAAGGTGAAGAACACCATCTAAGCAACCTGGCCTTCCATAACACCTCAGCAGTGCCTTGCTGCATAGATGCAGCCATGCATTCAAAAGGAGGCCCAACCAAGTACTGAGGACACAAAAGTTCAACATTTCTGTATTATAAATCCTTTTTTGGATTAATCTTAAAAAATATTCTAATATTTTGAAATCTACATTTTCTCATTTTTGGAGCTGTAGGCAGTAATTATTTAAGTTCAAACAAAAAAAAATGCTTGAAATGTTTTAGTTCATATGGACTGAGCCTAGAAGATGGAATATTTTGAAACACCTGACAAAAAATAACTTTTCACAATATTCAGGTTTTTTTAGATGCACCTGTACATGTGTATATTTTGTCTTCTTTATTAAGCAACAAGTAGAAAACCATTGGCTCCGTAAAGTTATTTTTGGGTCTGCCATGTCCTCCAGGTTTGGGGTTTGGCTCTGCATGAAATGGTCAGAACACAAGCCTCATATCTGGCATAGGCTGTGTTTTCACAGCTGACCATTCTCCTCCATACTATCATCTTCCAGGATGTCCTCAGATTCCATTCCTCACACATCAGAACACAGATATTCATCTTAAGGATGGCATCTGTGGTGAATTTCTCAATAACCTAATAGTCATTCGGGATAGAGACGCGGTTATGATGGTGGGGAATTGGAGGATTATGCCATATAACATGCTAAAAGTCTTGCTAGGTGGGTGTGGGGCGGTTGCGCCTAAAGTTCAAATTTGGTAATTCAAGCTAATGTGGTTTGTAGTCCTCTAGTGGTTGGATTGTAATCCATGGCATGAAACATTCAAGCTGAGACATGTAATGTGTTTTACCAAGGCCGTAGGTTCCATATAATGTCATTAGTTTTCAGTCAGCACAAGAATTCCTGGTGTTTGCTTGCGCTTCTCTCAAGAAAAAAGCTCTTGTCGCCAAAAGTAACACCATATTTTATATAGTAGGAACACCTGTCACACATCAAAATGCTTATGTTGGTCTTACTGCTATGGTTACAGAGTGTATTCAATTTCTTCCCTGCTCTCACACCAGATGTACATCATTTTTATAGCTTTAAATTGCACATTGTCAAATTGTGCAAACAAATCAGTTTTTAAGGCATTTATTATTGTAAAAGCCCTCACCCCGACATGTCGTCAGACTTCGCTGTTTTATGAGAGCTATCTTTTGCCCCGCCACCTATGTGTGATTTGTATCTGCCAGGAACCTTACGGTGTGGATGATGTACTTTGAAGAGCCCCATCAGTCAGTTAATCTAAAAGAAAATAGGAGCAGCCGATATCGCTCTGTCTTCAGCACAAACCAAAAAAGAGGGAAAGAGCGACGGGGGGATTCAAAGCCGCGCAAAATCAGCTTCTCTGGGAGATGGAGAGGATGGTTTAGAGGAGGGATTAAGGCGCTCCCTGACTGTGGTGACGGCTTTTATAAGGTACAACACATTACTTCAGCTGCACACTTTCATAGCTATATCATCATCTGCTGCTCGCCAAAGCCAGGCTGTAATGCCGGCATATTCTCTCTCAAACAAGATTAATACTTATACATGTGGTGTGTTAGGAAACACAGTGACAGTAAGCTGACAGTACCTGCTGTACACAAAGCTTAGGGCCAATTCAGCATCTTGTTTAATGTGCGACCATGCGGAGATCAGAACATAATGCAACTCAGCTCCCGATCAGCTCTTGTGCTCAAGGCACTTGTCTTTTTGAATAAGCTTCAAATATCCTTTATTTGCAAGCAAAATATTGTTGTGATGTACAAGTTTTATGACAAATGATACGGGCAAAATACAGGATTTTTTTTTTTTTTTTTCCCCAATCGTAAATGTCACTCAAAGACAGTATATATTTGAGTAATCAGTCCAATGGAGACCAATGCAAGACTGAATTCAATTTATTTTATTTTATTTTTGCAACACCAAATCTTAATACAAGTGATCTCAAAATGCTATACAAGCTGCAAGTAATTATTATTTTCATAAGTGATTTATTTTTTTCTCAATTGATTAGTTGTTAGGTTCATATGATGTCATAAAATTGTGAAAAAATGTCAATCAGTGTTGTCCAGAGCCAAAGTTGATACCTTCAAATGCCTTATTATTATTATTATTTTTATTTTTATTTTTTTACAAACCAAATATTTTCCAATTTCTGGCAGATAGGAGTCAAGAAACTAGTAAGAAAAATCAACAAGTTTTCACATTTAAGAAGCTGAAATCAGATCATTTCCATATTTTAAAAAATGACTCAAAGTTCAGTGCATCGAGAAAGTATTCAAAGCGCTTCAGTTTTCCACATGTTGTTATGTTACAGTTACACAAGGCTGTAACATAAGGAAATGTGGAAAAAGTGAAGGCTGCATTTGTCAGCTGCATTCCATTCGCCTTCGAAATGAGACACATTATTTATGACGTATGCTTATGTAGCTGAGACATATGGATACTTTTTGGGAAGTGGGGATGGACTGGTTATCCATCTGGGTAATAGCTAACCAGGACCCAAGGTGGTTTCTTTGGTCTGGTGGATGTGGTGACATGTGACACTGTCCTGTCTAGAGATTAAGGACAAACTTTTAAATGTTCTTGCAAATAGTCTTTAATATAAGTATAAACTAAGGTTAACCTGTGCGTGAAACTGCCACCCTTCAATCTACTTTCAAGCCAGTTGCATTTCAAAGACAACTACAGCACAGGACAAATTTCTGATCCTGACTCAGTTCATCCTTTAATGGAATTCTGAAACATCACTCTTTATTTTGCACCAATTTAAAAGAGACAGGAAGCCAGCAATTGTAACGTGTCAGGGAAAAAAAAAACAGACTTTCATGACAAGTCAGTGTCCCAGAGTAAGATTAGGGCTGCTGTGAACATGTTTGACTCGTCAGTTCACTGCCTGAGGAGAGTCCTGAGGCAAAATCCATACTCTGAGTGCAGAGCTGCTTTTAAAAGCAAGCCACGGAAATGATTCGTGCTGCTCGGCTGAAAGCCACAAAGGGGCCCGTTGGCCGGGCCTGGAAGTTTCAAAGTGAAACCGGTACACCTCGTGTCTGTGTTAATTGATCACAGGCACATTATCTTGCCTGTTCTAGACTTAATTTGCCCTCTGAATCAACACCTTTTGTCGACGACTGCAGTCATTTGTTGGAAGGCGAAAAAGAATCACTGCAGCTTAATCATCATGAGCAGGTGTGAGTCCCGGCCAATTTCCAGCTCCCTTTTGTCATTTAGTCTTCTTGCACAGCTTTTTCAAACACGTTTCATTAAGTGGAATTAAGTCACCTTCATATTTAACTGTGTGTGTGTGTGTGTGCACGTCAGGAATGAATGCAATATAAATTGATGCACATGTGCAACAAGTTTCTAATAAAAAGTAGTATCATCTCAAGTTGAATAATGTCTACGAGTTCTTAAATAAATGATGACTGCCGAAATGTACAAGGCAGATTTTCCATAAAAAATACAAAAGAATACAATCAGCCTTTGAAATTCAGGCATTTTTTTTATTTCATCTCAGCGTTTGACAATTCATGCATCAGTGCCTCAGAAGATCAGGAATCCATGAATACATAGTCAGAGAATAATATGAGAAAATAGTTGCATAACTTAAGAATAAACCTCTCATGTAGCTTGCTGACAACTATAATACATTTATACATTATTTGTAGCAATACATCCTGCATCTATTTTATTTTTCAAGCTGCATAAACAACACCGAATAGCAGCGCATGCTGCATGTTTTTTCAAAGCATTGTCAAATGGATAGGACTTATTTTCATTCAAATCGAAGTAATATTGTCACCTTGGTGGAATATTGATCCGCTGGATAAGCCTTTGTAAGTATTCCAAAGGATACATTTCACGCACTTCAGACAGCAGGGGAAGAAAAAAAAGTGATTCTAACTTGGCAGAAATTAAGGTCAAATAAGTGTAAATGCTGTTGCACAGTGATCTTTGTCATTTTCGTCTACAACCCCAATTCCAATGAAGTTGGGATGTTGTGTGAAATGTAAATAAAAACAGAATACAATGATTTGCAAATCCTCTTCAACCTGTATTCAATTGAATACACCACAAAGACAAGATTTTTAATGTTCAAACTGATAAACTTTATTGTTTTTGTGCAAATATTTGCTCATTTTGAAATGATACCTGCAACACATTTCAAAAAAGCTGGGACAGTGGTATGTTTACCACTGTGTTACATCACCTTTCCTTCTAACAACACTCAATAAGCATTTGGGAACTGAGGACACTATTTATTGAAGCTTTGTAGGTGGAATTCTTTCCCATTCTTGCTTGATGCACGATTCAGTTGTTCAACAGTCCGGGGTCTCCGTTGTCCTATTTTGTGCTTCATAATGCGCCACACATTTTCAATGGGCGACAGGTCTGGACTGCAGGCAGGCCAGTCTAGTACCTGCACTCTTTTACTACGAGGCCACGCTGTTGTAACATGTGCAGAATGTGGCTTGGCATTGTCTTGCTGAAATAAGCAGGGACGTCCCTGAAAAAGACGTTGCTTGGATGGCAGCATGTGTTGCTCCAAAACCTGGATGTACCTTTCAGCATTGATGGTGGCATCACAAATGTGTTAGTGCCCATGCTATGGGCACTAACACACCCCCATACCATCACAGATGCTGGCTTTTGAACTTTGCACTGGTAACAATCTGGATTGTCTTTTTCCTCTTTTGTCTGGCAGACACGATGTCCATGATTTCCAAAAACAATCTGAAATGTGGACTCATCAGACCACAGCATACTTTTCTACTTTGCGTCTGTCCATTTCAAATGACCTCGGGCCCAGAGAAGGCAGCAGCGTTTCTGGATGTTGTTGATGTATGGCTTTCACTTTGCATGGTAGAGTTTTAACTTGCACTTGTACATGCAGCGACAAACTATAATAACTGACAATGGTTTTCTGAAGTGTTCCTGAGCCCACGCGGTAAGATCCTTTACATAATCATGTCAGTTTTTAATGCAATGTCGCCTGAGGGATCGAAGGTCACAGGCATTCAATGTTGGTTTTCGACATGTCACTTACGTATAGAAAGTTCTCCAGATTTTCTTAATCTTCTGATTATATTATGGACTGTAGATGATGGAATCCCTAAATGTCATGCAATTAAACCTTGAGAAACATTGTTCCTAAACTGTTGAACTGTTTTTTTCACGCAGTTGTTCACAAAGTGGTGATCCTCACCAAATCTTTGCTTGTGAATGGCTGAGACTTTTGGGGATGCTCCTTTCATGCCCAATCATGACACTCACATGTTTCCAATTAGGTGTTCTTTGAGCATTCATCAACTTTCCCAGTCTTTTGTTGCCCCGTCCCAACTTTTTTGAAATGTGTTGCAGGCATCCATTTCAACATGAGCAAATATTTTCACAAAAACAATAAAGTTTATCAGTTTGAACATTAAATATCTTGCCTTTGTGGTGTATTCAATTGAATATAGGTTGAAGAGGATTTGCAAATCATTGTATTCTGTTTTTATTTACATTTTACACAACATCCCAACTTCATTGGAAGTGGGGTTGTAGTTAGGGATGATAAGCTGTACGCCAACACCCAGAAATTGCTGTGAATTTCTATGTGTATTAACATTATCTTAATTTTAGAGATTTATTAGTCAGGATGTGGTGCCACTTGCAGAAAGAGTTAGTAAAAAAAAAAAAATACTCATTATTCAACATATTGAATTTTCTGGGAATCGATGCTTTAGTTAGCAGACACACATTGCATTTGCTTTCAAAGCTAGTCAGATCCATCAGGTTCTGCATTTACTTCACACTCACTCACTCATCTTCAACCACTTACTCCAATTAAGGGTCGCGGGGGGCTGGAGCCTATGCCAGCAGTCATAGGCTCATACATGTCTTTAGGTTGTGGGAGGAAGATGGAGCACCCACACGGAACCCACACAAACACAGAGAGAACATGCAAATTCCACAGGTGGGAATTGATCCCATGACCTTCTTGCTGTGAGGCAACAGTGCTAACAGCTAAGCCACCATGCTGCCCACACTTACTTCAAATGCTAAGAAATTGAAACATTACATTACTGTATAATAAATCTGTCTGGAATAGGCAGTTCTCAAAAGTGACATTGCAAGAAGGAAACTAGTGATGGAAGCCACCAAGATGCCCACACAGCTATGAAAGCCTTAGAGGATTATGTTGTTATAATTGCAGGAACTGTGCAGAGTACTGTTGCACATCAGTTGTGAGACTTTGGACTTGGACAGTAAACAGTGACCAGAAGAGATGACTGGATGCCTTTGGTGCCTGTGACATGTAGGCCATGTGGCGTGCTCCTCTGTGCATGATCTACCTCTGCCTCTCTCATTGTTGAGGACCTCATCTGCTGGAGAAGGTCAAGAGGATGTTTCATCAGGCTATCACAGATAAATGGTTATTTTCGCAAGGTGAGAATGGACCAAATGTCTGCCGGGCTGGGTGCACTCCAGTACCCGGAGTAAACCGTGGTGTGATGTATGCGGTGCGAGTGGTATGCTCTTAGACCTGACTTGTCCACCAGTCACATCTACATGGTGGAGAGGAACAGATGATTTTCACACATGAAAACAGATCAAATTTAGGCTTCTGCGTCTTCCATGTGCCTTCTAGTAAACTGTAGCTGCATTTCATTTTTTTTAAAATCCTCTGTCTGCAATTTCATTATGAAACCAGTGATGCCTCAGGCAAAAGTGGCACAAAAGCCTCGTTTCAACCGAGCGGTCCGGGTTGGTTCGGCACGGTATAGTATGAGCACGGCATCAACATTACTATGTTGCTATGAGCCAATCAATGGACAGCACCTTTTGTTATCATTCCACTGTTTTGGCACCCCAAGCAAAGGGTGCCAAATAGTGTTTGGTTATTTTGGTACTTGTCCCTAAATCTGAATGTGGAAATGCACAAAATAGTGTTCCGTACTGCGCCACGCTAAACTGGACCGCTTGGTGGAAACGAGGCATATGCATTTTCTCCAATCAGAACAAAGAGGATCCTATAGCTCCTTCACCATGATCTGGGTCTTCTTGTGGCTTTCCTCACTATCGTCCTTGCACCGTTACTCAGTTTTTGAGACCTGGCTGCTCCAGACAGATTCACTACACAGTATAATGCTGTTTGTTTTTCTCAATCACTGATGCAACTGAAGTCCAAGACATATTCAGTGACTTAGAAATGATCATGTGTCCATCCTGTGACTTGCCCAAAGAAAATTGTCCACAAATGTGATCATTTTTATTGAAAGTAATTCAACAATGCAGCCAGTGTGTTGTTGAATTCAAACTGAAGGTCCACACTACCAGAACAACTTGGTTGTTTCCTTTCAACTCCACTGCGGTGGTGCACAGATTTAAAATTCCTGACTAAATGGTTCACATTTTCTTCCTGACACATCATATCCTTCTCGTGCTCCGCTCCAGCCGCTCTGCTCAAAGTGCCTTCAACGTAAATCTTATGATATTCAACACTTATGTTTTCTTTGTTGACTTTGACAAGTCGCTAAATGCTGTTTGAAAAAGAGACTCGTAGCCTGATTCTATATGACACGGTTGACTTATTCCGGTCGACAACTGACTATGCATTGGGCCTGAGATAAGAATGCTATCAACACTGTGGTTTGTGTGCAATGAGGGTGATTAGGAGACAGAGTACAAACACTTTCATTTTGACTCGAGGAATCTTACCTCCACCCATTTGTAGCCACACAAATCTATCATAGGAGGGGATCAGCTGAGGGAAATGTGTATTTCATTTCAGCTGCTGTCCCCATTCTTAATGGGCAGCCATCCAGAGAGAATGAAATGATTGATTTTTGTCATCCTGAATGAGTATAAATGAATGGAAGCTAAATCTTCCATGAGGAGGAAGAAGGGAGGAGGCGGGACTTAGCTTTCATTGCACGTCTGGCTAGACGGAAACTCAGCAAACCTGTAACTGGTATCTGGGGAGGAACAAAAAAAGAAAATGATTTGTGTACGGGCGTGCACGGCTCAAGCGCACGCGCGTGTTCACTTATACTTTGCTTCTAAGGTTACCTAATGAAATATTGATGGGCGATGTGGGAAGTGCGGGGGCTGGGGTTGGCTGGGAGTTGGCGGTGGCGTTGGAACTGTAACTGCTGCTTTCCGTAGCCTGGGACATCTCTGTCACTCTGGATCTCAGCGAGACAGCCCTGCCCTAATTTCATCTGACTTTGAATGAGTCTGTATCACAGGGGGCAAAAAACGCGGACTTATCGAGGAACACAGAGATGTAGATGGAGGTAGAGAGAAGGTGGCGTTAAAATATGCAGCTGAAATGCATCATAATCAATATTTAATACCACCTGTCAAAGATGTCTAATATATAGTGTTTTAAATGTGACAACAATGAGCTTCGCGTGGATACTACACAGCGCCGCTCAGGCTATTATAATGTCTGACTGATGTTGTACCGTAAGTGTCACTCCGCTAATGGACTGAAATACATCCTGGGATTCCTTTCATGATTAGTTGCTGCTTTCTAAAGAAAAGATAGTAAACTATGAACTGTGTGACAGTGATGAGCTGCTCTACAGAGCAGCTGCTACATAATTGCCTGCCTGTGACACCATTTAACGTGTCCATCTCGCCAAAAAACCCAAGGCAGAGGTCTTTTAATAACCATTGCGAGTCACATTGTTTGAAATTCGGCTTTGCTCCCTAATGTAAGGCTTTCAAGTCACTACATTTCCTTACTAATGATCCTGCAGGCGCCACCGCCATGATAAAGATCATCTCTTCATTTAAAGTCGTATGTGATTCTTTCATGTCTTTAAATTACTTCAGGTGCATCCACAGCTCAAAGAGCAGACATAAAGTCCTCAATGTTCCCAACTACCTCCATTTCATCATCGGTGGGTACAACTAACCTAAGGTTAGCTTGGATAACTGCTAATCCACTAACTGAAAAGTTAGCCGTCACAATGCAACATTACTAAAGTGCTGTCCATGTGGAAATGGAACTTTCGCCGTTTTCAAAAAGTGTTCCATAATATTTCAAGAAACAGTGGAACATGCACATAAACCTTGTGTGCTGTATAAACACAGAAGAAGAAGAAGATACAAAAGTTGTGTATTGGTTGTACACTTGAAAATGCAAAGGTGGAGTTTTGAGATTTATCCACTCTTGGACACATTTTGCATAAGCATTTTCAGGTTTCAGAAACGCCGGTTCCATGTGGACAAAACGTGGATACAATACGAAACTTTTACGGACACGCCTAACCTTGTCTCCATGTGGGTGTGTCCTAAAACATTTAGCTGAAACAAGTGCTAACCACAAAGTGCCAACTTTTATTTTTTTGTAAAATTCTCTTTGGCTTGGTATTTTGGTTATAAAGCCTTGAAAACAGACTTGAAGAGCTGATTTTTTAAAATGTTGACACAAACATGGTGGTTCCCAAAATGTTTTTCAAGACCAGATGCTGATCAACATGTACATAAATAATTAAATGAACAAATGAAATACAACAGTATTTTCCATTCAATATACTGTTTATTCACAGTGAACAAGCTACTAAATGAATAAGAAATAAAAATACACATGATAAATCTTTTTATTTCTCAAATTCATGCAATTGTTTTGGCTTACCCTCATGCTTCTAGAGACAAATATTTGTTACCTAGCTTCAACAAGACCACGTATCGCTGTGGGATTTACAAACATTTTTAACTATGAAAGTTTTGTCACAAAAATGTTAACTTAAAGTTTACAGAACTAAATTGAGTAGAAGCTAACCATTTTGTTAATTGTTTTCAAAGTTAGCTGAAAAGCTAATGAAAAGTTAGCTTCACTAGTTAACTGTTAGCTTATGAGCTAAATGCTTATTAGTGAATATTGCCATCCAGTTTTTCAGTTTAGCTGGCTTTTTTTTTTTTTATTTATTTTTGTTTAAATCCAGGTCATTCTACTGCAGTTCCATAAATGAGCATACATGTGCCAATAGTTTATGACTTCCCAATTCGAGCTGGGAATAATTAACTGAGCTCCTACGGGGTTTCTACAAGGGTGTTGAGACATCTTAACAACTTCAAAATGATGCAAGCCCATTTCAACTGAAATGGGATATCACTGACCAGCCAAAAAGTACTCTGAATGACATCCACAATCATTGCACAGGAAGTCAAACTCAACTCCCGTGCTAAATGAGATGCCCACAGACAAGGCATGAACATGGTGTTTTGATTTGTCTGGCACCAACAAACGCCAAGATGTAGTCTCTGTACTTTATCTTTCCTGTAGAGATCTAAATGTGCCAACCTGAGCAAAATTAGGCCAGCAGGAAAGGAGAGTAATTTTTATCTCTTTGGAATAATGTGCTAAAATTAAACTTTTACAAGATGTTTTTCATTTTATTCTCAAGCGCCGCTCTATCTTAGCCAGCCAGCAGCAGAGTCTTTTAAGCTTCTCCCCAGATTGAACATATCTAAGTTGTGTGTGTTGGCTCAAACCTTCTAAGGCTTTTTTTTCTTTTATAAACCAATACAGAAGATAAATGGAATTAATAGTTTATATTTATCGGCACTCTTATCAGAGCGGCAAAATGTATTCAACAACAGTAAACACTATGTTTTCTGCTTGCTATCTCTGCTAACATGATGACGGCCAGCGTACACTAATCTGGTAAAGTCAACCTTTTAGAAGGGGAAGCGGCTGGGAGGAAAAGAACTGGATGGACAGCTGTGTACAGGATTGTATCCGTGCAAGGAGCTGCCCCTGTCCATATCCAATGTAAGGTTATAGGAATATCATAATCCCTCCTCTGAGCTCCTTTGCGCAGAAGATGATGACTAAATTTCCAGTGTCTTATCACACACTCCCAGACTGGAACTAGTACAAGGGCTTCTAAGGGAGGAACCCAGCATGAAAAGTGCCGGGGATGAGATGATCAGATTAGCGGTGGCTATTGGATTTGTTTGTGGTGGTTGCAATCGGAGCGAAGCAGGCGTTGTTCAAAATGCCCATGGAGATGCAAAGCCTCCACCGATCCTTTCACCCGGAAATAAATAAATAAATACTCTTCTTCAGGGGTGTAATGCGGGATGCTCCTGCAGTGATAGGTGGGGGTTGAGTTGGGCAAAACAAATTTAACACTTCAGGGGCTTTGGAAGATTGGAGGGTTGTGTATTTTATCAGGTATGTGGATGCTGGACTGCTTCACGTGGTGAGACAAGTGGGACCGAGTGGTGGTGTGCAGCAGGACGCTGGCTGAGTGTGGAGGCTGTGGTGGTTTAGGCTCTTCAGAAACCCCACCTGAGGCGCAGCAAGGATTCAGGAGGCTCTTGTGCGCACCATGTGAGGGGCTTGACTGGGGAGGAGACACCAGATCCCTCCAACAAAAGTAGGGAGGGTGAAGTGGTAGAGCTGTAGGAGCTGGCTGATACAGGAAAGAGCTTCCCAAAATGGAGATAACCAACCCTGAAAATGTGTCATTGTTCAATAAGAGAGGAAAAGATCGAGGAAAAGGGATATTCTCTATTGAAAATATGCCTTTACCATTTTGAGGGTGGTATCAGTCACAATAATGACTGTGAGAGAGATTCTTAATGATGATGAAGTAAAAAGCCTCAAGCGCACTGAAGAGTTGTGGCCGTTTCAAACACCACTGGACTCCTGGAATACAGACTAATATTTACTGAAGACTGTTTTTATCCTATTAAGCTTTATGTATCGCTTGCGTCTGTAATTTAGGTTGTGAAAATTCCACATTTTTTTCTGCAATTTTTGAATAATTTAGGATTGCTGAACAGATGGTGTTACAGTTCTCTGTTCAAGTTCTTAAGTTTATTTTGACCTGCATGTGAAACAATGATGTTAATTCAATGACTGCAAAACCAAGATTTTTAAGAACTTTTTTTTTTTCCTCTGTGCTCATATTGCACTGAATTAAAAAATTATCTGAAGGGGAAAAAAAGAACACCTATTTCTTTTCACTTATAACCTATGGAAGACAGCCATCTGCACAAAGTGAAAGATAAATTCAAACAAACCAAAACCAACAAATCAACATTGACAGAAATAACCAGTGAACCAATATATGTCTTATTGTTTAAGTTGTGCAGGTCATTTGCAGTGAGCCAAGGAACACTATCTTAATCAAGAGTGAGAAACAAAAGCACATAAACCAAGTCCAGCAACCAACTGCTGACAACAATAATCAGTCCCATGTTTTAAGTTGTGCAGGTCATTTGAACACACACACACAGAAAGAGAGAGAGAGAGAGAGAGACGGAGAGAGAACAGCAACATTAACAAAGAATTCAAGACTGATAACCAAATACTGACAGCAACAATCAATTCTGTGGTTTAAGATTTTTTTTCTCCAAGTGATAACTACATGAACAACAAACTGAGACCAATAAAGCAAAGACAATAATGGTCAGGCCAGTGGTTTAGGTCGTGCAGGTATTTTTTTGTGAAACAGGAAACATGTTTCTTTATTTCTTTATTTTTATTTGATGAGGACAATGCACATTAATGAACACTTTGTACATTTTCATGCCTTAGTGTAAATATGCCAGATTTAGTTAAAAGCTGCTTTCTATCTGTAGTTCCATGTTCACCAAGAATGAAACGCAAAAGGTGTTGGGCTTGAGTCCAGAAGATCATGGGTTCAAATCACAGCGTGACTGGAAAATCACTAAGGACCCTTGGGCAAGGCCTTTAATCCCCTATTGCTCCCGGTGTGTAGTGAGTGCCTTGTATGGCAGCACCCTGACATCGAGGTGAATGTGAGGCATAATTGTAAAGCACTTTGAGTGTCTGATGCAGATGGAAAAGCGCTATATAAATGCAGTCCTTTTACAAAAGCAAATAAACCAAAACCAAAAAACAAACAAGGAAGATGATGATAATCATCCAGTCAATTAGGTTGTGCTGGTCTCTTTTAGTGAAACATGAAGTGCAATATGCACCAAGATTGAAAGGCAAAAGCAAGCACACCAAGACCAATAAACAAACAAAGACCATGATAATCAATCCACCGGATTAGGTTGTGCAGGTCATTTCTAGTGAGACAAGAAGGGTAGTTTTACCAAGACTGAAACATAAAAGCAAACAAACCAAGAAGAGCAAACAAGCGCTGACAGCAATAATGAGTTAAAGTTATGCAGGTTATATGCAGTGAGTGAATAGTACCTATCTTGACCAAGAGTGGAACACAATGAAACACACAACAACATGAAACTATAATTCACAACCCCTGAGATCATACTGTAATGGACTGCATGAAACCCAGAAAATGTATAAAAAATATGTCTTTTTTCTTCACTACTCCAGTTGCCTGTGTTGGAAAATGGTTTCCATTTACTAACTTGTAACCTAATTGTATATACTGGGCTCAAACATAAAATTTCTCTTTAAAGACTCCTTTATGCTCCTTAAAGTGTAGAATCATGGAAGACTATATTTTCCCACATTGTTTAATTTTGTTAAGTGATGCAAACGGATGTCAATACTGATCTGTGCCACTTACCTTGAACAGGCTGTTTAGACAGCAGACAAAGACGAGGCTTTGCTTATATGACATAATACAGTGATGTACTTTGTACCTCTAAGCCAGCTCATTTCAATAGAAAAGCCACTGAGTCAGCTTGGCGAGACAATGTCGATAAGGTAATGGCACAGATCAATACCAAAGATTTGGGCCAGATCTTAATTAAAGAAACAACTGCTGATACAAATGATGTTTTCAATGTATTGATATCTACGGAGGGCAAAGGGTGGGTTGGCTGCAACGGAGCAACTGATCAATGTACTTAACATTAGCATACCTTTTCATCATGTACCCAGATCACTTAATTCTCCCTGTCTTCTTCTTGTTCTGTCACTCTCGCTCTCCCTTCTAAACGCCTTTCAGGACCATCTGAGGCGGCGCCCCCCCCACCTCGCAAGGTGAACTTGAAGGTCTACAAGGTTGTGCTTTTATGTGTCTCGCCGACCGTGTTAAAGCAGTGAAAAATCAAAGACGCTGTTAAAACCAACAACAGGATTCTGGCATCAACTGTATGAACATCAATTGTCTCGCAGACAGCGAAACACGGTCTTCTTTCAATTATGCCAAGCTAATCTTTGGGAAAAGCTTTTCCTTTCTCTTCAGCGTGCAGGTTAATGATGTCAAATGATTGAAAAGGGATTTCTGGATTACTCATATGGAATTGTATCTTTTCTTTGTTACGCTCCCTGGAGTATTGTTTGTTAGAAGAGCAGGTTGAAAGGAGGAGCTTGTCATGACTTGGAAAATAAACAAATACACCCCTTCTCCGCCCCCTCCCGCCGCCCGCCATTGTGAATTCCATATGCAAAGACGAAGAATTAAAAAAAGCAGAACATGAGCGTAAGAGCATGTGATCTGTCTCCAGGCAACAGTGGAGTAAAAAGAGAAAAACTTCAGATGCTGCAGTCTCTTGTGTATGGTAAAACAATAATTATTAAAAGTGAAGCTGAATTGATGGATCCCATTAAAGCGAACACAAATCCTCCAGAGGCCTGGCAGCACAAACAGTCCAAAGTCAATAGTGTGATTCCCCAGGTATCCCGGACCAGGACCCAGTTTAAAGAGACATCAATCTGGCATGTCAGTTCCCAGCTAATGAAGCTACATCCGATCAATATTCAGGATGCTACTACCTTAAATGAAGCAATTAATGCGTGTAAAAATCTCACCATATGGGCTTCCTAACTTGATGTTTTGTCTTAATGGGTCAGCCCAAGAAACAAATCAGACTTTGATGGCCTCGCTGGAGAATTAGTTGAGTATTTTTCTTAAGTTAAAAAAATGTTCTTTGCATCAGGGATGGGCTGGGGGGTACGGGTGGGGATGCATTGCCTCCCCCCCCCATCAACCAAAAAAAGATCTGAAGAAAAAATGTGAAGAAATAAAAGAAAAAGGAAAATTAAACAAAAGATTTGATAACATAATGTTTGTCATAATTTCTACAATTTCCATTGAAAAAAAGCTGAACATATCTTTTCTAGAGCTTATCTAGACCTTTTGTCTGACTTAGTGCTTAACTCAGATAAGATAATTATAGTGGGCGATTTTAACATCCACACAGATGCTGAGAATGACAGCCTCAACACTGCATTTAATCTATTGTTAGACTTGATTGGCTTTGCTCAAAACGTAAATGAGTCCACCCACCACTTTAATCATATCTTAGATCTTGTTCTGACTTATGGTATGGAAGTTGAAGACTTAACAGTATTCCCAGAAAACCCCCTTCTGTCTGATCATTTCTTAATAACATTTACATTTACTCTGATGGACTACCCAGCAGTGGGGAATAAGTTTCATTACACTAGAAGTCTTTCAGAAAGCGCTGTAACTAGGTTTAAGGATATGATTCCTTCTTTATGTTCTCCAATGCCATATACCAACACAGGGCAGAGTAGCTACCTAAACTCTGAGTGAGATAGATTATTTCGTCAATAGTTTTATATCCTCATTGAGGACAACTTTGGATGCTGTAGCTCCTCTGAAAAAGAGAGCCTTAAATCAGAAGTGCCTGACTCCGTGGTATAACTCACAAACTCGCAGCTTAAAGCAGATAACCCGTAAGTTGGAGAGGAAATGGCGTCTCACTAATTTAGAAGATCTTCACTTAGCCTGGAAAAAGAGTCTGTTGCTCTATAAAAAAGCCCTCCGTAAAGCTAGGACATCTTACTACTCATCACTAATTGAAGAAAATAAGAACAACCCCAGGTTTCTTTTCAGCACTGTAGCCAGGCTGATAAAGAGTCAGGGCTCTATTGAGCCGAGTATTCCTTTAACTAGTAATGACTTCATGACTTTCTTTGCTAATAAAATTTTAACTATTAGAGAAAAAAATACTCATAACCATCCCAAAGACATATTGTTCTCTTTGGCTGCTTTCAGTGATGCCGGTATTTGGTTAGACTCTTTCTCTCTGATTGTTCTGAGTTATTTTCGTTAGTTACTTCCTCCAAACCATCAACATGTCTATTAGACCCCATTCCTACCAGGCTGCTCAAGGAAGCCCTACCATTAATTAATGCTTTGATCTTAAATATGATCAATCTATCTTTATTAGTTGGCTATGTACCACAGGCTTTTAAGGTGGCAGTAATTAAACCATTACTTAAAAAGCTATCACTTGACCCAGCTATCTTAGCTAATTATAGACCAATCTCCAACCTTCCTTTTCTCTCAAAAATTCTTGAAAGGGTAGTTGTAAAACAGCTAACTGATCATCTGCAGAGGAATGGTCTATTTGAAGAGTTTCAGTCAGGTTTTAGAATTCATCATAGTACAGAAACAGCATTAGTGAAGGTTACAAATGATCTTCTTATGGCCTCAGACAGTGGACTCATCTCTGTGCTTGTTCTGTTAGACCTCAGTGCTGCTTTTGATACTGTTGACCATAAAATTTTATTACAGAGATTAGAGCATGCCATAGGTATTAAAAGCACTGCGCTGCGGTGGTTTGAATCATATTTATCTAATAGATTACAATTTGTTCATGTAAATGGGGAATCTTCTTCACAGACTAAGGTTAATTATGGAGTTCCACAAGGTTCTGTGCTAGGACCAATTTTATTCACTTTATACATGCTTCCCTTAGGCAGTATTATTAGACAGCATTGCTTAAATTTCCATTGTTACGCAGATTATACCCAGCTTTATCTATCCATGAAGCCAGAGGACACACACCAATTAGCTAAACTGCAGGATTGTGTTACAGACATAAAGACATGGATGACCTCTAATTTCCTGCTTTTAAACTCAGATAAAACGGAAGTTATTGTAACAAATATGTAGGACTGCTTTTTTGCATTTGCGCAATATCTCTAAAATTAGAAAGGTCTTGTCTCAGAGTGATGCTGAAAAACTAATTCATGCATTTATTTCCTCTAGGCTGGACTATTGTAATTCATTATTATCAGGTTGTCCTAAAAGTTCCCTAAAAAGCCTTCAGTTAATTCAAAATGCTGCAGCTAGAGTACTGACAGGGACTAGAAGGAGAGAGCATATCTCACCCATATTGGCCTCTCTTCATTGGCTTCCTGTTAATTCTAGAATAGAATTTAAAATTCTTCTTTTTACTTATAAGGTTTTGAATAATCAGGTCCCATCTTATCTTAGGGACCTCATAGTACCATATCACCCCAATAGAGCGCTTCGCTCTCAGACTGCAGGCTTACTTGTAGTTCCTAGGGTTTGTAAGAGTAGAATGGGAGGCAGAGCCTTCAGCTTTCAGGCTCCTCTCCTGTGGAACCAGCTCCCAATTCGGATCAGGGACACAGACACCCTCTCTACTTTTAAGATTAGGCTTAAAACTTTCCTTTTTGCTAAAGCTTATAGTTAGGGCTGGATCAGGTGACCCTGAACCATCCCTTAGTTATGCTGCTATAGACTTAGACTGCTGGGGGGTTCCCATGATGCACTGAGTGTTTCTTTCTTTTTGCTCTGTATGCACCACTCTGCATTTAATCATTAGTGATTGATCTCTGCTCCCCTCCACAGCATGTCTTTTTCCTGGTTCTCTCACTCAGCCCCAACCAGTCCCAGCAGAAGACTTCCCCTCCCTGAGCCTGGTTCTGCTGGAGGTTTCTTCCTGTTAAAAGGGTGTTTTTCCTTCCCACTGTCGCCAAGTGCTTGCTCACAGGGGGTCGTTTTGACCGTTGGGGTTTTTCCGTAATTATTGTATGGCTTTGCCTTACAATATAAAGCGCCTTGGGGCAACTGTTTGTTGTGATTTGGTGCTATATAAATAAAATTGATTTGATTTGATATCTCACTGTGTTCAATGATACAAAATCATTTTTACACTGTATCATATGTCCATACAAGTACACTCAAATGAATTAGATTGATCCAATACTAATAGCAACAGTAATATTTGCGCCAATGTTTTTACTTTGAGTGTTACCAATTGAAGCAAATTAACAATTTAATTAGTTTTTTTTCTCCTTTTTAAGTGTAGAAAAACCTTGGATTGAGTCTTTTTACCTTTATCTACACATTGATCTGTGTTTTGGTGGCTTTCCTCATTCGTTTCCTTCTTGCATGGTCAGTTTTTGAGAATTGCCTCCTCCAGACATTTACCATACAGTACCATTTCTTAAAGATTGATGTAAATGACATGCAAGACATATTCACTGCCTTGGAAATGTTCATGTATCCATCCCGTCTTGATAAAATACATTTACTGTAAATTCATTAAATGATGACAATAACTGTGTCCAACATACATTTTACATATGCCAGGATTTTTTGTTCCACTTCATCAAAGCATTTTTTTTTGTTCTTGTTGCCAAATAACTTTTGACAATTTAAAAAATATATATTTTGATTGAACAAAATTGCGTTGTTTGCATTTATTTCTATCCATATAAAATATAGGGTGACAGTAATACTAACCATGTCTGTAGGTAGGTAGATAGGTAGGCACGAATGTATGGATGGTAGGTTTGTCGGGATGGATGGATGGATGGATGGATGGAAAAAAAACATATACAATAAGTGAACCACTAATTGTAACAGTTCATCTTTAAACCATTTGCTTATTTCCTTGTAATTATTGTGAAATCACTTTATTTTAGCATTTCATTTTACTCTGTATTTTAAAGATGGTTTTAAATTGCAAAAGTTGCAAAAAAACAAAAACAAGAAAAAGAACTACTGCTATCAGTAGAAGATAAATAAATGCGATAAGCAAATGAATAATATATAACCTCCAGCCTAGTTATCCTTTTGTGGCATGCACATTCTGTCCAAAAGCTCAGATTTTTTTATTCAACATTCTTATTTGAACCTTTTTCTCTCTTTCTTTTATTTTATGCATCACATGTTAATGCTACTGAAAGTTTTATCATTCCCTTCTTCCATTATCCTAATGCATGTGATACGTGAAAGCTCCTTAAATCATGTATTAGGGCATTGTGCTATGTAAAACAGACACTAGATCAGACTATTCTGGGGGAATAACAAGGCCATTTGTCTTTAAAAATCAGGTGGTGCATTCAGGAAAGAAAAAGTTAAATAAGGTGAGCAAGTATTCCTTTCAGTACCACGCAAAATCTATAGCAATAGCTTTTATTCTAAATGTATTATAATATCAAATATAGAATACCGGGTTCATTCAGTTTGGACATAATCGTTTGTAGTTTCATTCACATTTCCCCCAAACTCAATATTCTGCATGCAGTAAGAAAACAAGGAGATTAAAGCATTCACAACCATCATAAAATCAAATTGCCTGCACAGTAAAGAGGTGGAGTGGAGGTAGTCGCTCAATCTTTACCAGTTAATAAGGACACAAGGTGTGATGGTGGAGGATTGACAGACACCCTAATACTGAAATAATTTCCACTCTCTCACTACCTCTCTCTCTCACAGGCTGGGAATTAGTATTATCACATCAAAGACTTCCTTTAAAATGGGTATAAAATCATTTAAACAGACAGTAGCGGTGATTATTCAAACTAGGTTATTTGCCAGGGTGTGTATGTAATACGGCATCGGCGTCATGACAGCTTCATTTTCCACTAAATTGCTGTCTGTCACCAGAATAAGTAAATTTGCCAGTGTTTTATCAGCATCATTGTGTCAAGTTCGGGGGATACATCAAACAGTAAATCTGATCAACAGGAAATGAACACACGGTGAATAATGCAAAGACTGAAGGCAGATGGGATTGTCTGCTGATGTGCCAAATGCAAATCCCCCCCATTTTTTCATCTTAAGTATATACTTTTTCTAAACGCTCTCATCTCTCAGCGAAATGTTGGTTACGACTGTATTTATTACCTGTTACCTCAGCAGGCTGACAGATAAATTGAAACTGTATAATGATTCTGAAGCTAAAAGCGTGCACAAGCTATGAATATATGGTAAACTGGCTATTTTCTACCTTATTTGATACAGTAACCACAGGTAGGTGGGTGCCAAGGCAAGCTTTTGTCCCACAGAGACCCACAAGATTTTACAAGTAATTAGTTTATTACTAAATTAAATAAAATCCACTACAAGGAAAGATACTAGGGTAAATTAGAAATATTTCTATTGCAAATCTATGACTAACTGGGGTTTGTTTTTGTCTACTTAATCATCAGTGTATATGATATTCTTATTGGCTGACCTAGCATGAGATGACTGTAATTCAAAAACATTTTCGAGAGCATAGTAGAGAAGCTTGAATCTTCGACTGGACTGGGTTGCTTGACACGCGTCAAGCAACCCAGTCCAGTCGAAGATTCAAGCTTCTCTACTATGGAAACCACCTGGACAACTGAGAGCCTACACAGAAACATTTTCGAGAGCATGAATTGTGGTACAGCATGAAGTCAAGCATTGATCATGGTGGTGTTGGTTTTGTAGTGTGGAAACTATCAGGGGGAGGTAAATAGAGACAGACTCAGACAGACTACCGGGCTTGCAGGTGATTTCAGGCGGAATGATACAAATAATAGTTTGTAGTGCAAGAAAAATATGAAATACATATTTATATAAGTAGAAGAAGAAGAGGTTCTTATTTAACACCAATGAAAGCCCTAAGGCTTATTTCCAGAAGGGCCCACAGCACGTTTCTCACTCCTTCCCAGCACTGTTGTTACGAGTACCAGTTGGGAGCGTGGCTGCAATCGGGAAGTGAACCCGGATCGCTGGCATCACAGTCCAACGTGCAAACCATTACGCCACCACCTCCCTGGTACAGAAGGGGTCGCCAACCCTGTTCCTGGAGAGCCCCTGCCCTGCATGTTTTCCATGTCTACCTACTCAAGTCACACCTGATTTTTTAAAAAATGGTGTCTACCAGCTCTTGATTAGCTGAGCACACCTGATAGAGTTAACTGCCTAGGATTGGAACAGGGAGAGCTAGAAAACATGCAGGGCAGGGGCCCTCCAGGAACAGGTTTGGGCACAGCGGGCTTATCTGTTGTGCCAGCTGAACCCAGCCTTGCCACCTGTTTTGCCCACACTGAGCCTGCTCCATCCATGCCTGATACACTTTGCACTATTTGGACGGATCCATAGCTTTTGGACTGTGAGTCTTTTCTATTGGTAAATAAAATCACTTATTTCACCTAGTCAGTGTGGGGTCTTCTGCATTTTGGGGTCCAATTTCTACATCAGCATAATAACCGGAGTACATCTCCTGCAATATAATGGTACTATGCGCCAGCTTCAGACCTACAATGAGACAGTAAGTATACTCCAATCATACGTTGATACTATGAATCTATCTCCCATCATAATAGTTGATGAACATAGCCACCTCAAACATCACTGGAATAGTGTACATCTCAATTTTACATGATTTAATTTATGACATCGATCTCAACCTTTTCAATTTTAATTTTATTCAGGAGCACGAATATACATTTTTCAGGACTAGTCACTCTTCTTACATTGATCCTGTCAGAATATGTTGCTTCATGTAAAATTGTAGAAATTCCAAGAGAGTACTAGTGATCGCAATGTATTGCATACTCATATCTCCTTGTGTATTTTTTCATCAGGTTGTAATAATAACTTATATGATGATGTAATTTGATGTCCATGTCTAATCCTGATTGGTCTAATCCTGATAAATGTAGGCGGTATTATGATCAGGTACTGAATCTCTCAAGAGTGGTATCTCAGCGGTTAAGTGCACTTCTTTCAAGTGGGGAAGGTTTCCATTTCAAGGCCACCTTTGCCTATTCTCCATGTAATGTGGAGTTGCATCAGAAAGGGCATCTGGTGTTAAACTTGTACCAAATCAACATGCAGATCCACCTCGGATCTGCTATGGTGACACCGAATGAAGTAAGGGAGAAGCCAAAGGGACTTACTATTGAGTTTATCAAGAAATATATCTGTTACAGACACAAATACGATTAGATGTGCAGATGGGACTGCTAAGGTTGTTAATTCAGTGTGTAAGAAGTGAAAGATACTGTGCACAGAGTGGCCAGAATGTTACAGAAGCTGGAAAATTCAGGTACAAGGTCAGATATAAACAGAACAGTTACTGGAATAGAGACTGTTAAGCAAGCAAGGATCGTAGTGGTTCCGGATATGGAAGGACGGTGGTTGGCCAAGGAAAGGTTATGTGCACGAGTGTTATAAAGATACAAAGAAGGCATATAGAGCAGCCTGTCGTCATGCCAGCAAGAACAACTTACATCAAGTGATGCATAATCTCACTGCGTTACATAGACAGGGCCGAATAAAACAGTTCTGGAATTATGGAAAACGTGCAAACTGTAGTAATGCTGACTTTGACGACATTAGCCTGTCTACGCTGTATGAGCATTTTAACATGAAGCTGTCTAGTAGCAGGGTGGTTGACAGTGATGGGTATCATGAAGCTGTGTGAGCACTGAGAGACCAGCAGGTAGAAAATGCAATTATGAATTCAGTGGTGTCAGTTTCCATGGTTAATAAATACATTAGGAAGCTGAGCTCTAGACCTTCCCCTGGAATTGATGGCATCATGGCAGAACATCTCAAACATTTCTTGGATACGACACTCACCAATCACCTGAGCATGATGCTGACTCTCTGTGTTGTCCTTGAGATATTCAGTCGTGGCTTGTTAGTTCCACTTCTCAAGAAATCATCTCTGGATCCTTCCATGCCAAAGAACTATCATCCAGTTACTATTTCTCCTACTATGTACAAAACTTCAGTTATATAAACTGGGCTGTGGAAAAGATTACATACACCATAATTAGCAGTCTGAATTTGTTCCTGGAAGGGGAATGGAGACGGCTGTAGCCTTCACCATTGTCGTCTTTAGATACTGTATCAGCTTTGGCTCAACAGTATACACATGCAGTTTGGACAACGGAGGTACGTTTGATGATGTACCACACTCTATATTATTCTCCACATGCATGAATTCAATTCCGAATCAAAGCTGAAGGGTGTTAGTATTTTTGTACAATCATCTCTCCATCCATATCAGGTGTGGTCATCATTTAACTTCACAATGGTAGGAGACGAGGACATTTGACTTCACTGTTGCTTTTTAATATGTTTTATTGTGATGTTATTGAGCTGATATATAATGCATCAGGAGGTATTTCCATTTTTGGCAAATGTTTTTAATGTGTTCTGTCAGATGACATGTTGGTGGCAAGTTTAAAGGCATTGGGTTTATAGAAAATGATTAATCTTGCAAAAGATTACATTATATGTTAGTAAGTTTTAATCCGATGAAAACCGAATATACCATTTTGGAAAGTCATTCCTTATTCCTGGGCCTTGTTGGTTTTTGAGTAAAAGTTGCCTTAACTGAAACTGATGTTATTACGAATCTCAGTGTCTACTTGTCTACCAATTTTAAACCTGTACATGTTGAGGAACACATTAAATCCTGAAGGAACACTTTTTATTTGCTTCAGGGAATATACCTTTCTGGTAGAGGGATAAGTGTTGATGACAGATTTTATGTGTGGAATACAGCTTTAAAGCCCATTTTAACATACTGTGCATGGAAAGCTGACAAGCTAAGCTACTGAAGGTATCACTTTACATTCACACGTTCTGCAAAAACACTCCTATCTTTAATACATTGAGAATCCAAAAGGTGAAACCTGCTCTTGAGTGAATTGCATGAATCTTGAATGAAGTCACAAATCAGATTGTTTTACATCTGTATTATGAATTTGCTTTTCTGTGATAATTCACCTAATCATAATAACCTTGTTCTGAGAACTTGCAATTTTTGTGATTTACAGAACATAGATTTTATACAATATATTATGGATGATGCCCACACACAGTTTTGTGAGGGTAAAGTCAAGATGTTTACGAATGATGATGGTTTTGTACACTCTATTCGCTAACTTTTGCTGAGTAAAAATCCTTATGACTGCACGGTGCTGAATATGATGTTAATGTCTTTTCATCTTTGTGTATATATTAATATGCTTTATATGATTTTACATATGTATTTCTATGTTTGAAGGTGGTAATACAATTCCTTTCAATTCACCTAACTACACATTACAATTTGTATACTACAAAGACAAAGTTAATATACCTCAGTTTGATGAACCTAACTACCTCAAACAATTATCTCAAATAAATTCAAGGATAAAAATTATATTAAATAAACTATATTAGCTTGATTTATGTGTAATAATTTTAAATATATACTGTGTACTGTGCAATGTATTGTAATTTTTCAGCTGTATTCTGGCTTATTTTATTTTTATCAGCTGTATCAGGACTTGCACACGTTAAAGAGTTGTAAGTAATGATTTATAATCTAGTGTATAATTTTTTTGAAAGATAGTGTGACTGGAGTAATGGCCCCTTCACACATAGTGGGAAGCTTGGACGGCATTTGGACAAAAACAGCAAAACAGTGTGAAACAGTTTGAAATTAGCAGATGAAACATCGTGCATGAAACATTGCACTGACGGGCACACGTGTACAAACCCAGTGCAAGAGTTTGTGCATGTGCCGGTGTCCGTTGAGCAGGAAAAATGCCAGGTGCACCACATGGTGCCGCTTATGTGGAAGAAATGAAAACCGGCTGGTACGTGTGGAACCACATTGTGCCACTTATGTGGAATAATAAAAATAAAAATAAAAAAACACACCGCTGCTGATGTCTGCTGATGCTGGGAAATCCACCGTGTTGGTTCTTTTGGATTTGTCCTCTGCCTTTGATACTGTTGACCACCAGGTCCTGCTGAATAGACTGAGGGATCATGTCAGACTGTCGGGGTCAGTTCTTTGGTGGTTTTTTCATATCTGTCTGGGCGCAGCTTTAGCGTTTTTGCTAACCAGATAAGGTCAGAATCTGCGGACCTATTATGTGGAGTCCCTCAGGGTTCTGTATTGGGCCCCATTTTGTTTTTATTGTACTTGATCCCTTTAGGTAGGATCATTCAAAGATTTACTGATGTCTCTTACCAGTTATTTGCAGATGACATCCAGCTTTACTGCTCCTTTAAGCCATCTGAGATTAAGAGGCTTGATTCCCTCCTCCATTGTTTGGCGGAAATTAAACAATGGCTAACGAATAACTTTCTTCAGCTTAATGCAGACAAAACAGAGACATTGGTTATTGCCCCTGATGCCCATATTCCAGGTATTCAGCAGTACTTGGGAGACCTGGGCCAGTCTGCTAAATCATGTCTTCGAAACCTGGGTGTCATTTTTGACAAAGACATGTCGTTGGTACAGCATTGTAAACAGCTGACGAGGAATTGCTTCTTTCAATTAAGAAACATCTCTAAGCTCAGGAAAATGGTGTCTCGAAATGATTTAGAGCTTATTATTCATGCTTTTGTGTCAACACGTTTAGACTATTGTAACAGTTTGTTTTCATGTCTAAACAAGGAGTTGCGTCGACTGCAGTTGGTACAGAACTCTGCAGCAAGAATTCTGACACAAGCCAACAGAAGGACTCATATTTCCCCAATTTTAAAGGAGCTTCATTGGCTACCGGTCTCCTTCAGGATCAATTTTAAAATTTTGGTTTTAACTTTTAGAGCGCTACATGGCCAGGCGCCTCCCTATATCTGTGACCTTATCCAGCCTTATGCCCCTGCCAGGGCTTTGAGGTCTGTGGACCAAAATCTGTTGATGGTTCCTCGCACCCATTTTGCAACCAGAGGAGAGCGATCCTTCCAGGCTGTTGCTCCCAGGCTTTGGAATGGTCTCCCGCTCTCTCTGCGCTCACTGGACTCTGTCGATACTTTTAAAAGCCAACTTAAGACTTTCTTTTTACTCAAGCGTTTGCTTAGCTTTAGGCTGCTCTGTTATCCTATGTTTGTTTTATGTTTTTATGTCTCGGCCATTGTCTGATGTTTTGTGTGGTGTACTCTGCTTTTATGTTGTGAAGCACCTTGTGGCTCTTGTCTGTGAAAGGTGCTATATAAATAAAATTTACTTACTTACTTACTTACTACCGCCAGGATGCAAACTTGCGCCTTTCAAAACCTCTGATCCCCAGTCAGAGACTTTACCACTGAGCTAAGGAGCTATTCTTTGAAAACTGTGGGAAGCTGCGTCATATCAGGAAGGACATGGAACTATTACAAAAAAAAATAAAATCCCACACCATACAGAAACACTGCATTTATGAAGTGGGCAATACAAATATGATCTGTCTGTTCCTCTGGTGATGACCCATGGTCACTGACATACAGTCATGAAGTGACATGAATGAGAAGCAGTGTGCTCTGATGTCCACATCTATTGGTCAGGTGCATCCAGTCGGCCGCGCGCATGTTCTTCCCAACATGCGTGTCTTGTGGACAGCGTGCCACAGCACAGACACCGCATCATGTGGTATACAGAGCTCAGTCAGATTGCCCGCTGCATGTTCTGACCTGATGGTCCGCTTCAACCTGGGGTGCTGTCAGTGTCCGCTCCGTGCGCGCACTCACTTGCTGTAGCTTGTTGCCACTACACTGATAAATGTTTTTATTTATGTCCATGCAAATACAGCAATCACAGTGGACAGTTGTTAGTCCACGTCTGTCCAAACACAGTAGGTGTTGTGTAGCTGGAATGTCCAGAATGACTGATCACCACAGCTGCTTCTGTCGAAAGCTACGCCTCCCGTGGGTGAAGCACACACACCCATGTGTCAGTGTGTGTTTGCAAAGTCGCACTCTTGGGGAACTTAGACAAATTTCAGAGCAGTATGACAGTGGTCGTCTGCAGTCTCTTGTCATGCCAAGAGTGCGACTGGCCACACATTTTCTAAGTGCCATGCGAGCGGTGTTAGATGTTCATGTGTGTCACCTTGAATTTGGTTGACACCTGCCACGAGAGGGTGCAATGGGTTCGCACAGCGCACACTTTCTGGTTGAGGCGCTTGTGTGCACAATTACTTGTGGCAACAGGTGTACAAGGAGCTGGCAGCAGGGTCGACATTACACGGTTTGCACATGATTCATGCGTCATGTGCACTAAGTGTGCACTTCGTCCAAACTTCACACTTTGTGTGAAGGGGCCCTAAGATATGGCCTTTATGTTGATTTAATTTAAAAGGTTAGGGATGATGAGGCTTAACAGTGATACTGTTCAAATGGATTTTCTCTGGCTGAACCTACTTTTTTTTCTGTTTACAAGGGTCATTTAAAAGTGGTACTGTATTGACTAAAAATGGTCAAACAGACAATTTCATATTTGAGGCTCTCTCGAATATTTTCCCACATGTGAGCCATTGTAAGTAATCCAAGTTCAAGTCTGGGCCATTGAATCAGCCCATCTAGCATATATATACAAGCTTGGAGGAATCATTTAACAACAAAATTCTTAAAGTTGAGATAGAATTCTACCACAATTTGTACAGTTTTGACTGGGATAGGATTTATTTGATCGCTGATGTTGAAAATGCCTGGAAATATTTTTATGATGGTTTTAACAGCATTGTTAATAAGCTTGCACCTTTTAAAAAGTTTAGAGTGAAAGGACGAAACAATCCTTGGTTCACACCTAATTTATCCAGTCTGTTACACGATCGTAATATGGCTTGGGCTGAAGCCAGGAAAACAAACACTGAGAAGGACTGGCTCAAGTTCAGACAATTACGGAATTCATGTACAGTTGCCATTAGAAATGCTAAAGCAGATCACTTCCTCACTCAAACAGCACAAAACCTTCAAAACCCAATGACGTTTTGGAAGACAATTAAATCTATTAATCAAACTAATAAATGCGCTGAGCTCCCATCTTGTACTGTAACAGACACTCAAAAAATTTATGATAAAGCAGAGATGTTGGACTGTTTTAACAAACACTTTGTAGCGTCGGGTTCCTTGTTCGATTCACTTTATAGTACTCACAGAAACTTAGTAGACTTAAGTGTTGATTCTCGTGTTGCTATGACTCAACCTTTTAGTTTTGCCCCTTTCACAGTCAGTGAGGTGCATAAAGACCTCAAACTCTTAAACATCTCGACATCTCCAGGACCTGACAACCTTGAGCTCTATTTCCTAAAACATAGCAGCTGACTTTATAGCCTCACCTTTGACTCACCTCTTCAACCTCATTCTGGCCACAAATGAAATTCCATCAATTTGGAAATCGGCTTTTGTTCTCCCGCTGTTAAAAGGTGGTGATCCAACACTTTTGAATAATTACAGACCAATATCTAAATTATACGCCTTGGTCAAACTACTGGAGTCACTCATCAGTATTCAAGTTAAAGAATTTCTCTCTGACAATAATATCTTATGTGATTTTCAGTCTGGTTTCAGGAAGCAACATAGCACAACCACTGCTGCCTTAAAAGTAGTCAATGACATTATTACCACCCTGGACAGTAAACATCATTGTGCAGCCCTGTTCATAGATCTCACAAAAGTTTTTGATATAGTTGATCATACGTTATTGGAACATGGGCTCACTGCATGTGGATTTTCAAATCAGACAGTAAAATGGTTTCACAACTACCTTTCAGGCCGGACTCAATGTGTGAAGCAGCCAAAGATAACAATATGTCTTTGGGATGGTTATGAGTATTTTTTTCTCTAATAGTTAAAATTTTATTAGCAAAGAAAGTCATGAAGTCATTACTAGTTAAAGTTAAAGGAATACTCGGCTCAATAGAGCTCTGACTCTTTGTCAGTCTGGCTACAGTGCTGAAAAGAAACCTGGGGTTGTTCTTATTTTCTTCAATTAGTGATGAGTAGTAAGATGTCCTAGCTTTACGGAGGGCTTTTTATAGAGCAACAGACTCTTTTTCCAGGCTAAGTGAAGATCTTCTAAATTAGTGAGACGCCATTTCCTCTCCAACTTACGGGTTATCTGCTTTAAGCTGCAAGTTTGTGAGTTATACCACGGAGTCAGGCACTTCTGATTTAAAGCTCTCTTTTTCAGAGGAGCTACAGCATCCAAAGTTGTCTTCAATGAGGATGTAAAACTATTGACGAGATACTCTATCTCACAGAGTTTAGGTAGCTACTCTGCACTGTGTTGGTATATGGCATTAGAGAACATAAAGAAGGAATCATATCCTTAAACCTAGTTACAGCGCTTTCTGAAAGACTTCTAGTGTAATGAAACTTATTCCCCACTGCTGGGTAGTCCATCAGAGTAAATGTAAATGTTATTAAGAAATGATCAGACAGAAGGGAGTTTTCAGGGAATACTGTTAAGTCTTCAATTTCCATACCATAAGTCAGAACAAGATCTAAGATATGATTAAAGTGGTGGGTGGACTCATTTACATTTTGAGCAAAGCCAATTGAGTCTAATAATAGATTCAATGCAGTGTTGAGGCTGTCATTCTCAGCATCTGTGTGGATGTTAAAATCGCCCACTATAATTATCTTATCTGAGCTAAGCACTAAGTCAGACAAAAGGTCTGAAAATTCACAGAGAAACTCACAGTAACGACCAGGTGGACAATAGATAACAACAAATAAAACTGGTTTTTGGGACTTCCAATTTGGATGGACAAGACTAAGAGTCAAGCTTTCAAATGAATTAAAGCTCTGTCTGGGTTTTTGATTAATTAATAAGCTGGAATGGAAGATTGCTGCTAATCCTCCGCCTCGGCCCGTGCTACGAGCATTCTGGCAGTTAGTGTGACTTGGGGGTGATGACTCATTTAAACTAACATATTCATCCTGCTGTAACCAGATTTCTGTAAGGCAGAATAAATCAATATGTTGATCAATTATTATATCATTTACTAACAGGGACTTAGAAGAGAGAGACCTAATGTTTAATAGACCACATTTAACTGTTTTAGTCTGTGGTGCAGTTGAAGGTGCTATATTATTTTTTCTTTTTGAATTTTTATGCTTAAATAGATTTTTGCTGGTTATTGGTGGTCTGGGAGCAGACACCGTCTCTACGGGGATGGGGTAATGAGGGGATGGCAGGGGGAGAGAAGCTGCAGAGAGGTGTGTAAGACTACAACTCTGCTTCCTGGTCCCAACCCTGGATAGTCACGGTTTGGAGGATTTAAGAAAATTGGCCAGATTTCTAGAAATGAGAGCTGCTCCATCCAAAGTGGGATGGATGCCGTCTCTCCTAACAAGACCAGGATTTCCCCAGAAGCTTTGCCAATTATCTATGAAGCCCACGTCATTTTTTGGACACCACTCAGACAGACAGCAATTCAAGGAGAACATGCGGCTAAACATGTCACTCCCGGTCTGATTGGGGAGGGGCCCAGAGAAAACTACAGAGTCCGACATTGTTTTTGCAAAGTTACACACCGATTCAATGTTAATTTTAGTGACCTCCGATTGGCGTAACCGGGTGTCACTACTGCCGATGTGAATTACAATCTTACCAAATTTATGCTTAGCCGTAGCCAGCAGTTTCAAATTTCCTTCAATGTCACCTGCTCTGGCCCCCGGAAGACAATTGACTATGGTTGCTGGTGTCGCTAACTTCACATTTCTCAAAACAGAGTCACCAATAACCAGAGTTTGATCCTCGGCGGGTGTGTCGTCGAGTGGGGAAAAACGGTTAGAGATGTGAACGGGTTGGCGGTGTACACGGGGCTTCTGTTTAGGACTACGCTTCCTCCTCACAGTCACCCAGTCGGCCTGCTTTCCCGGCTGCTCGGGATCTGCCAGAGGGAAACTAACGGCGGCTAAGCTACCTTGGTCCGCACCAACTACAGGGGCCTGGCTAGCTGTAGAATTTTCCACGGTGCGGAGCCGAGTCTCCAATTCACCCAGCCTGGCCTCCAAAGCTATGAATAAGCTACACTTATTACAAGTACCATTACTGCTAAAGGAGGCCGAGGAATAACTAAACGTTTCACACCCAGAGCAGAAAAGTGCGGGAGAGACAGGAGAAGCCGCCATGCTAAACTGGCTAAGAGCTAGTAGCTGCGCTAAGCTAGCGGATTCCTAAAAACACACAAAGTGAATAATGTGTAAATAATTTAGAGGTGATTCAGCAGAGGGAGTGCTTTAGTTAAGGCACGTGAAGATTACACTGTGAAGCAAATCGTTATCTAGGTAACTAGATCAATCTAACTGCGCAGATTAAACAGCTAACAGATGCAGCAAAACACCGCTGTGCTCCGGAACAGGAAGTGATACAATACCGCAGTGAGAGCCAACGGTCAGAACTGGGAAAGAAGGGCTTTCAGTTTGCTGCACCCTCTGCATGGAACTGTTTACAGAATGACTTAAAACTGAGGGAGCTGGTCTCCTTAGAATCTTTTAAAGGACTTTTAAATGACAAAGATGCTGGCACATTGACATGTAGTTGTTTTAACTGATTTTTTTTTTTTTTTTTGTAAAAATGTGTTGTTTTTGAGCTTTTATACTGAAACTTTTCCATTGGCTGGTAATTTGTTTATTCTGTATGTGTGGTGATGCCGGTATTTGGTAGACTCTTTCTCTCAGATTGTTCTGTCTGAGTTATTTTCACTTCATCCAAACCTTCAACATGTCTATTAGACTCCATTCCTACCAGGCTGCTCAAGGAAGTCCTACCATTATTTAATGCTTCAATCTTAAATATGATCAATCTATCTTTATTAGTTGGCTATGTACCACAGGCTTTTAAGGTGGCAGTAATTAAACCATTACTTAAAAAGCCATCACTTGACCCAGCTATCTTAGCTAATTATAGGCCAATCTCCAACCTTCCTTTTCTTTCAAAAATTCTTGAAAGGGTAGTTGTAAAACAGCTAACTGATCATCTGCAGAGGAATGGTCTATTTGAAGAGTTTCAGTCAGGTTTTAGAATTCATCATAGTACAGAAACAGCATTAGTGAAGGTTACAAATGATCTTCTTATGGCCTCAGACAGTGGACTCATCTCTGTGCTTGTTCTGTTAGACCTCAGTGCTGCTTTTGATACTGTTGACCAAAAAATTGTATTACAGAGATTAGAGCATGCCATAGGTATTAAAGGCACTGCGCTGCGGTGGTTTGAATCATATTTATCTAATAGATTACAATTTGTTCATGTAAATGGGGAATCTTCTTCACAGACTAAGGTTAATTATGGAGTTCCACAAGGTTCTGTGCTAGGACCAATTTTATTCACTTTATACATGCTTCCCTTAGGCAGTATTATTAGACGGCATTGCTTAAATTTTCACTGTTACGCAGATGATACCCAGCTTTATCTATCCATGAAGCCAGAGGACACACACCAATTAGCTAAACTGCAGGATTGTCTTACAGACATAAAGACATGGATGACCTCTAATTTCCTGCTTTTAAACTCAGATAAAACTGAAGTTATTGTACTTGGCCCCACAAATCTTAGAAACATGGTGTCTAACCAGATCCTTACTCTGGATGGCATTACCCTGACCTCTAGTAATACTGTGAGAAATCTTGGAGTCATTTTTGATCAGGATATGTCATTCAAAGCGCATATTAAACAAATATGTAGGACTGCTTTTTTGCATTTACGCAATATCTCTAAAATTAGAAAGGTCTTGTCTCAGAGTGATGCTGAAAAACTAATTCATGCATTTATTTCCTCTAGGCTGGACTATTGTAATTCATTATTATCAGGTTGTCCTAAAAGTTCCCTGAAAAGCCTTCAGTTAATTCAAAATGCTGCAGCTAGAGTACTAACGGGGACTAGAAGGAGAGAGCATATCTCACCCATATTGGCCTCTCTTCATTGGCTTCCTGTTAATTCTAGAATAGAATTTAAAATTCTTCTTCTTACTTATAAGGTTTTGAATAATCAGGTCCCATCTTATCTTAGGGACCTCATAGTACCATATCACCCCAATAGAGCGCTTCACTCTCAGACTGCAGGCTTACTTGTAGTTCCTAGGGTTTGTAAGAGTAGAATGGGAGGCAGAGCCTTCAGCTTTCAGGCTCCTCTCCTGTGGAACCAGCTCCCAATTCAGATCAGGGAGACAGACACCCTCTCTACTTTTAAGATTAGGCTTAAAACTTTCCTTTTTGCTAAAGCTTATAGTTAGTGCTGGATCAGGTGACCCTGAACCATCCCTTAGTTATGCTGCTATAGACTTAGACTGCTGGGGGGTTCCCATGATGCACTGAGTGTTTCTTTCTCTTTTTGCTCTGTATGCACCACTCTGCATTTAATCATTAGTGATTGATCTCTGCTCCCCTCCACAGCATGTCTTTTTCCTGGTTCTCTCCCTCAGCCCCAACCAGTCCCAGCAGAAGACTTCCCCTCCCTGAGCCTGGTTCTGCTGGAGGTTTCTTCCTGTTAAAAGGGAGTTTTTCCTTCCCACTGTTGCCAAGTGCTTGCTCACAGGGGGTCGTTTTGACTGTTGGGGTTTTTACGTAATTATTGTATGGCCTTGCCTTACAATATAAAGCGCCTTGGGGCAACTGTTTGTTGTAATTTGGCGCTATATAAATAAAATTGATTGATTGATTGATTGGTGGAATGCTGAAATTGACACGTAACCTTGCTGCCTGTCTTGGCCAGGACGCTCTTGTAAAAGAGATTTTTAATCTCAATGAGACGCTTTTCCTGGTTAAATAAAGGTAAGAAGAAGAAGAAGAAGAAGAATTGTGATAGTCTCCAAAAAAAGGAGCGAGAAAGAGTCAGACAGATGAAAAAAAAAAAACATAATGGAGTTTGGAGGTCTTTTGTGGAGTCGATATTGTCTCTTAGTTTGATGTTTGCCTTCAGGATAAAAAGAGTTCCTCTGGAGTAACAATATACACCAAAATAAAGAATTGAGCTTGAAAGAAAAAGGGACAACAGCAATAACAGAACAATGGTGCACAATGGCAGGTATTTAACTGCCCTAGGAGAAGAGGGATGAGTTTACGGTTGTGTCTCCCAGAATAACACCTCACAACTAAGGTCACAAGAAATGTTTCCTGGCTTTTCAAAACCTTATATTTTGAGGGGATCAGGCCAAAGATTCATGAGCAGTGGTTTAACCCCCCAAATTAGTCAAAGTCCCTCTGAGGTATTCTCCCTCTCGTGTTGATACACGAGGCTACAGTGACAAACCTGCCTTGGGCTCAGGTGATTCAACTCCAAAGTGAGTTCAAAGCACTCTTGTTAAACTTGGAACACAATACCGTGCTGCCAAGGGTATTGGAACACTGTGGACAGGCAACGATGGGAAGGCACAGTATTAGAACACCTGAAAACTGAATACAGAAGGCATAACGTCATTGTTGTCCTCAATGTGCAACAGACAGTGACGATTGTATGGCAACAATTTGACGTGAGAGATAAATCACCTGCCAAGATGACATACAACCCCTGGCAAAAATTATGGAATCACCGGCCTCGGAGGATGTTCATTCAGTTGTTTAATTTTGTAGAAAAAAAGCAGATCACAGACATGACACAAAACTAAAGTCATTTCAAATGGCAACTTTCTGGCTTTAAGAAACACTATAAGAAATCAAGAAAAAAAGATTGTGGCAGTCAGTAACAGTTACTTTTTTAGACCAAGCAGAGGAAAAAAAATATAGACTCACTCAATTCTGAGGAATAAATTATGGAATCACCCTGTAAATTTTCATCCCCAAAACTAACACCTGCATCAAATCACATCTGCTTGTTAGTCTGCATCTAAAAAGGAGTGATCACACCTTGGAGAGCTGTTGCACGAAGTGGACTGACATGAATCATGGCTCCAACACGAGAGATGTCAGTTGAAACAAAGGAGAGGATTATCAAACTCTTAAAAGAGGGTAAATCATCACGCAATGTTGCAAAAGATGTTGGTTGTTCACAGTCAGCTGTGTCTAAACTCTGGACCAAATACAAACAACATGGGAAGGTTGTTAAAGGCAAACATACTGGTAGACCAAGGAAGACATCAAAGCGTCAACAACAAAACAAATGAGGAACGAATGGGAGGAAACTGGAGTCAACGTCTGTGACCGAACTGTAAGAAACCGCCTAAAGGAAATGGGATTTACATACAGAAAAGCTAAACGAAAGCCATCATTAACACCTAAACAGAAAAAAAACAAGGTTACAATGGGCTAAAGAAAAGCAATCGTGGACTGTGGATGACTGGATGAAAGTCATATTCAGTGATGAATCTCGAATCTGCATTGGGCAAGGTGATGATGCTGGAACTTTTGTTTGGTGCCGTTCCAATGAGATTTATAAAGATGACTGCCTGAAGACAACATGTAAATTTCCAGTCATTGATGATATGGGGCTGCATGTCAGGTAAAGGCACTGGGGAGATGGCTGTTATTACATCATCAATAAATGGACAAGTTTACATTGATATATTGGACACTTTTCTTATCCCATCAATTGAAAGGATGTTTGGGGATGATGAAATCATTTTTCAAGATGATAATGCATCTTGCCATAGAGCAAAAACTGTGAAAACATTCCTTGCAAAAAGACACATAGGGTCAATTTCATGACATAGGGTTAATGTCAACGAGCAGATGTGATTTGATGCAGGTGTTAGTTTTGGGGATGGAAATTTACAGGGTGATTCCATAATTTATTCCTCAGAATTGAGTGAGTCCATATTTTTTTCCTCTGCTTGGTCTAAAAAAGTAACCATTACTGACTGCCACAATCTTTTTTTCTTGATTTCTTATAGTGTTTCTTAAAGCCAGAAAGTTGCCATTTGAAATGACTTTAGTTTTGTGTCATGTCTGTGATCTGCTTTTTTTCTACAAAATTAAACAACAGAATGAACATCCTCCGAGGCCGGTGATTCCATAATTTTTGCCAGGGGTTGTAGAATCACTAGAGTATCAAAGAAAGTGGCTTAAACAAATCCGGATTTCAGCTGTATAATAAAATGGCCGAGCTGTGATAAGAATTATTGGCAAGTCAGTCATTGCAATGTCAGAGCAAGCTTGCATTTTTTTTCCAAATCCTTTCACTTGTCCTGCAAAATCTTGTGTTAATTTTACAAGCAGAATGAGTTGTCATGGCTGAGTGGTTAAGGTGTGTCGCACAAGCAGCAAAATGCATGACCATGTTCATATCTCGAAATCGGTGACCATTGCTGCCCGTCTTTCTCTGTAATACAAGCTGAAAAATGCTTTTAAAAACTGCAAAGATCTTAACAAAAAGGTACAAGTTAACATTAACCATTTTAAGAATATTTAGCTGTTGCACAATATTGTTAAAATATTAGTTTGGACATAGTTAAATGGCTGCCTGGGTGGTTGACATCCAGGTCCCAAGGCAGATCCATGGTTTTATGAATGTGGCAAAATGAAAAACCAGTGCATGCGCCCAGACTTGACTTGACAATATTATTACATTCATTATTAACATTATGTTCTGGTGCTGCATGATATTGTACCTGCAACAACCCAGTGTGTCTGTACTGTATTATTTTGAAGCATTTTATATATGATGTACCAAATGCAAGAACATTCCTTGGATGAGTGTCTCAAGGTCAAGATCATCAAAAAAATACAGTTAAAGAAAAGAGGTTCAGAAACCCAGGATGACGCCGCAACCAACATAGATAAAGAGTTGAACCAAAGCTTACATCATGGTGTAAATAATTTATCATTACATGGTATAAATGATGTCATGCTGATGTCACTAAATGAAATGTGCAACTACAGTCTGAAAAACACGTCCTGGATGTATGTGAAACTAATATTGCTAGCTATTAACAATACCTGGCTTATTGATCCACCATCTGTGTGCACATCATCATATTCTTGACAATGATGATGATAAAGATATTTTGTTTAAGCTTTCCTGAGACCAGTTTGGTTCACTTTATTTTGATATGCAATTAACATTCAGATTCTAGTACGTAATTGATAACAGTGAAACATTTGACAATAGTGATGTTATTCTATGTGACACATGTTAGTGTGATAATGTGTCAGAAACCCCCCATCACACCCTGTGACTGCTGGGAAAGGCTTTGTCCGCCGTGACACATAATTGGAGTAAGTTGGTTTAGAAAATGGATGGATGGATGTCCCAGATAAAAAAAAAACTGCAAAAAGTGTGTATAGTATTTTCAAACTAGAAACAGAAATTCATGGCAAAGTAAACATTTAAAAAACAAAACAAAAATACATACATGTATTTATATACATACGAGGTCTGTCCATAAAGTATAGGTCCTTTTTATTTTTTTTCAAAAACTATATGGATTTCATTCATATGTTTTTACGTCAGACATGCTTGAACCCTCGTGCGCATGCGTGAGTTTTTCCACGCCTGTCGATGACGTAATTCGCCTGTGAGCACTCCTTGTGGGAGGAGTTGTCCAGCCCCTCATCGGAATTCCTTTGTCTGAGAAGTTGCTGAGAGACTGGCGCTTTGTTTGATCAAAATTTTTTCTAAACCTGTGAGACACATCGAAGTGGACACGGTTCGAAAAATTAAGCTGGTGTTCGGTGAAAATTTTAACGGCTGATGAGAGATTTTGAGGTGATACTGTCGCTTTAAGGACTTCCCACGGAGCGGGATGTCGCGCAGCGGTCCCAGGCGCCGTCGTCAGCCTGTTTCAAGCTGAAAACCTCCACATTTCAGGCTCTATTGATCCAGGACGTCATGAGAGAACAAAGAAGTTTCAGAAGAAGTCGGTTTCAGCATTTTATCCAGATATTCCACTGTTAAAGGAGATTTTTTTTAATGAAAGATGTGCGGACGGGTCCGCGCGTCGGGACGCAGCCGGCGCGGTGCGGCGGCACAGGAAAAACACCTCCGTGTTGATAACCATTTGTAAAATCCAGGCGGCTTTTGATGGCTTTCAGTGGAGTGAGTATATGAGAAATTGTTTAACAGCTGGACATGTTCCAACTTGTCCTTAAGGCTTCCAACGGAGGTGTTTTTCCTGTGGCGGAGCGTCGCGGCGGCTGCGAGCTGACACTGCAATCCGCCCGCACATCTTTCATTAAAAAAATCTCCTTTAACAGTGGAATATCCAGATAAAATGCTGAAACAGACTTCTTCTGAAACTTCTCTGTTCTCTCACGACGTCCTGGATCAATAGAGCCTGAAATGTGGAGGTTTTCAGCTTGAAACAGGCTGACGATGGCGCCTGGGAGTGCTGCACGACGTCTCGCTCCGTGGGAAGTCCTTAAAGCGACAGTATCACCTCAAAATCTCTCATCAGCCGTTAAAATTTTCACCGAAAACCAGCTTAATTTTTCGAACCGTGTCCACTTCGATGTGTCTCACAGGTTTAGAAAAAATTTTGATCAAACAAAGTGCCAGTCTCTCAGCAACTTCTCAGACAAAGGAATTCCAACGAGGGGCTGGACGACTCCTCCCACAAGGAGTGCTCACAGGTGAATAACGTCACTGTCAGGCGTGGAAAAACTCACGCATGCGCACGAGGGTTCAAGCATGTCTGACGTAAAAAATATGAATGAAATCCATATAGTTTTTGAGAAAAATAAAAAGGACCTATACTTTATGGACAGCCCTCGTATAAATACACTCATTGGCCACTTTATTATGTACACCTTGCTAGTAACAGATTGAACCCGCTGTTGCCTTCAGAACTGCCTTAATTATTTGTGAAGTAGATTCAACAAGATGTTGGAAACATTCCTCAGAGATGTTGGTCCATATTGACATGACAGCATCACAAAGTCACCCATTCAACCAGTCACCCATCCACACAACTGCTGCTCACTGGATATCTTGGACCATTCTCTGTAAACCCTAGAGATGGTTTTGTGTGAAAATCCCAGTAGACCAGCAGTCTCAGAAATACTCAGACCATGTGCACTCGGCAACTTCACAGTCGTGGGGCACTTAGACAAATTTCACATCCAGCTTGACAGTGACTGTCTGCAGACTGTTTTCATGATGATAGTACGAATGGCCACACATTTTCTCAGTGCCATGCGAGTGGTGTTAGATGTTTGTGCATGTCAGTTGGAATTTGGCTGACACCTGCTGCAAGAGGGTTCAATGGGCTCTCACAGTGCACACTCTGTTTTTCAGCCGCTGGTGTGTGCAAATAGTTGTAGCAACAGGTGTACAAGGCATTAGAAGCAGCTACGATTCTACACGTTTTGCAAATGATTCCTGCTTCATGTGAACTTTATGCACAAATCAACCAAATTTGCACTATGTGTGAAGGGGCCCTATTGCAGGGCTCTTGACAGAACTGTTACCCTAAAACAAAAGTTACAAATTATTCTTAAATAACTTTTACACAAGTGCAAGCACAAGGAAAGTATTTAGCATCAGTTATTTTGTTTTATTGTTTTTTTTAACAAGCAACATTTGCATGCAGTTACATTTGTAAACAGTGGAGATAAGTGGTATTTTAATCATTACTTTTTTATTTCATAAATTTTTATTAATGTAGCCTAAACCTACCCCTATATTTTGACTGCTAACATTACATTTTGTTTTTGGCAGCAAATTCCGATGTGAAATATTATATTACATTGCTTAAGGTGACTGTGCAGTACCAGTCAAACGCCAAAGTTGTCCCATTCAGCTGAATGAGAACGCGTGTCCAAACCTTTGTCTGGTTGTGTCAAACACCAAAGAAATTCTGCTGAACTTTTTTCAGGACCACTATCAACTATGCGTTTGCTTATCGGGTAAATAAGGTCTAGAACTTCCTAGTATATAGCGGTTTGAGGTCACCTATGTTGTGAATTGGCACAATATGAATAAATTGATAGAAGTGAAAACTAAATTATTAACATTTTATGAAAAGTAAGTAAAGTGCTTTTTGATGATCTATAATCTACTACGGTTTTATACACTTTTTAGATGATGAGTTGTTAAACTTTTATTTATTTAAGTAGTAATTCATATTAATCAAAATACATTATATTTGACTTACTGATTTTGCAGACATCAGCTGGCACATGTAACAAATAAGTAAAACTACATTTTAACAGTCACATCTGGATAACTAATAAACATGTTTCTATATTATTTGAAACCCTAATCATTGATGTTGTTCCTCTATAATGTCAGGAAGTGTATCACAGTTAAAATAAATCTTTGGCAGTCTGACACGTGGCTCATATTACGTTTCTGATCAAAGGACAAATTAAGGTTCTCTTAAAATTTAGCATTTTGTAACTTTGAATGTAATATTTAAAGTTACAGAAATTTTAAAATGTAACAAGGACAATAATAATAATAATAATAATAATAATAATAATAACTCTGACATATGCTGGTCATTTTAAAAGGACTTGTTTTGCCATTACATGCATGGACCTGTTTCACAGTCGAGTATGATTATATTTTTGTCTCCGTGCAAAGACACAAAAAAGCATTACATGAAGCTTAAGAGTTGAGGAAATGGCACAAATGCAGTCTCTTTTTTTTCCCCTTTCTCATGACTGTCAAATAGAGTCGCCAGGAAATTTCTGCCACTCAAAAGTGCTTTTTGGTTATCTTAAAAGCCTCCTATACTGATCTGTGAGTAATTTCAGACTGTTCCAAGATGATACACGCCTGCAGCAAATAAGAAAGTAGTGAAAAGGGAAAATAGAAAAAGAACTATATACATTTATATAAATTTATATAGATATATATGTTTATATATTTGGGAGTGCAGTGAAGAATGCATGGAAGATAAATAAGACAGATACTTTATTTCATTGTCAGTGGCACTCCAGGTTTATTTGAAGCACTTATTTATGCACTGTAAGCAGAACAATACCGGTGAGGAGAAATGATTAAATACACACTCTTCAAGCAATAGACATCTCATTGTGGTGGGCCCTGGTTTGCCACTGGGCCGGCTTGATAAAAGCACTATGAGCTGATAGCTGATACAATTTGCCAGCCGCTTTGAATGGGAGGTGCTGAGAGGAAAGGGGCCGCGGCTCAGTTGGTCTGTCGCTGACAGCCTGTATAAGCTATAATAAAATCATTAGAATGTAAATGCTTTATTGCAAAATAAGAGCCTCAAGCTAGGGTGACATTATCTGCCACCGCCTGAATGAAAGTGCCGATTAGCATTCGCTGATTCAATGATAGAAGCAACTTATCTTTATTAAAATTTTTCAAATCGAGTCTTCATTTCTCGTGATTGAGTTTTAAGCAAATGTAATATCCAGTTCAGTTTTTGTATGAAATGTCTGCGGTGGTGGGGGTGGGGTGTGTGTGTGTGGGGGGGGCACCCCCACAGAAATAATTAGTGTACACATTTCTCCCCGACATGTGTTTCATAACCAACAAATTGGATTTCATATTTGACGTGTCACTATCTAATACATTTGCATGAAAATATGGGGCTGAGTTTACAGAATAATTACTGAAAGTGTACACCTCTTTAACATGTGTCTCATAAGAATGAAATTTGATTTGTTTGAATGTGACTATCATGCTGTTGCCAAATAATTGTTGCAGAATATGAGGGTTGATGTAGATGTTCGCATTCATGACACGCACACATTTTCAGCTGAGTCTTTAAGCGGGCTGTTGCTTAGTAGGCAGACAGTCCATTCTTATGCAAATATCCTGCTACTGAGCAAGAAATATAATACGCTGTAGATCAAAAGTCACACAGGGAGTAAGACTGTGCAATACAAAATAAATAGCTGACTTACATATTGTTAATATATGTTTCCTGATTTCATACATTTGTTTAATCTACATGTAGTTTTAGCAATAGTCATATGTACAAAAATGGGGTGACAAAAAGATATCCTGAGATACTGTTTATACACTGGAAGACTTAATGCTTGATTTCTGTGATTATATGGGCAAATATGCCCAAACATTATACGAGGGCTGTCAATAAAGTAACGGTCCTTTTTATTTTTTTCAAAAACTATATGGATTTCATTCATATGTTTTTACGTCAGACATGCTTGAACCCTCGTGCGCATGCGTGAGTTTTTCCACGCCTGTCGGTGACGTCATTCGCCTGTGAGCACTCCTTGTGGGAGGAGTCGTCCAGCCCCTCGTCGGAATTCCTTTGTCTGAGAAGTTGCTGAGAGACTGGCGCGTTGTTTGATCAAAATTTTTTCTAAACCTGTGAGACACATCAAAGTGGACACGGTTCGAAAAATTAAGCTGGTTTTCAGTGAAAATTTTAACGGCTGATGAGAGATTTTGACGCTCCGCCACAGGAAAAACACCTCTGTTGAAAGCCTTAAGGACAAGTTGGAACATGTCCTGCCTGTTAAACAATTTCTCATATACTCACTCCACTGAAAGCCATCAAAAGCCGCCTGGATTTTACAAATGGTTATCAACACGGAGGTGTTTTTCCTGTGCCGCCGCACCGCGTCGGCTGCGTCCCGACGCGCGGACCCGTCCGCATGTCTTTCATTAAAAAAAATCTCCTTTAACAGTGGAATATCCGGATAAAATGCTGAAACCGACTTCTTCTGAAACTTCTCTGTTCTCTCACGACGTCCTGGATCAATAGAGCCTGAAATGTGGAGGTTTTCAGCTTGAACAGGCTGACGACGGCGGCTGAGAGCGCTGAGCGACGTCTCGCACCGTGAAAAGTCCTTAAAGCGACAGAATCACCTCAAAATCTCTCATCAGCCGTTAAAATTTTCACTGAAAACCAGCTTAATTTTTCGAACCATGTCCACTTCGATGTGTCTCACAGGTTTAGAAAAAATTTGATCAAACAAAGCGCCAGTCTCTCATCAACTTCTCAGACAAAGGAATTCCGACGAGGGGCTGGACGACTCCTCCCACAAGGAGTGCTCACAGGCGAATGACGTCACCGACATGCGTGGAAAAACCCACGCATGCGCACGAGGGTTCAAGCATGTCTGACGTAAAAACATATGAATGAAATCCATATATACTCAACAAAAATATAAACGCAACACTTTTGGTTTTGCTCCCATTTTGTATGAGATGAACTCAAAGATCTAAAACTTTTTCCACATACACAATATCACCATTTCCCTCAAATATTGTTCACAAACCAGTCGAAATCTGTGATAGTGAGCACTTCTCCTTTGCTGAGATAATCCATCCCACCTCACAGGTGTGCCATATCAAGATGCTGATTAGACACCATGATTAGTGCACAGGTGTGCCTTAGACTGCCCACAATAAAAGGCCACTCTGAAAGGTGCAGTTTTATCACACAGCACAATGCCACAGATGTCGCAAGATTTGAGGGAGCCTGCAATTGGCATGCTGACAGCAGGAATGTCAACCAGAGCTGTTGCTCGTGTATTGAATGTTCATTTCTCTACCATAAGCCGTCTCCAAAGTCGTTTCAGAGAATTTGACAGTACATCCAACCAGCCTCACAACCGCAGACCACATGTAACCACACCAGCCCAGGACCTCCACATCCAGCATGTTCACCTCCAAGATCGTCTGAGACCAGCCACTCGGACAGCTGCTGAAACAATCGGTTTGCATAACCAAAGATTTTCTGCACAAACTGTCAGAAACCATCTCAGGGAAGCTCATCTGCATGCTTGTCGTCCTCATCGGGGTCTTGACCTGACTCCAGTTCGTCGTCGTAACCGACTTGAGTGGGCAAATGCTCACATTCGCTGGCGTTTGGCACGTTGGAGAGGTGTTCTCTTCACGGATGATGCGAAGGAGATGTGTTGCACTTCATGAGGCAAATGGTGGTCACACCAGATACTGACTGGTATCCCCCCCAATAAAACAAAACTGCACCTTTCAGAGTGGCCTTTTATTGTGGGCAGTCTAAGGCACACCTGTGCACTAATCATGGTGTCTAATCAGCATCTTGATATGGCACACCTGTGAGGTGGGATGGATTATCTCAGCAAAGGAGAAGTGCTCACTATCACAGATTTCGACTGGTTTGTGAACAATATTTGAGGGAAATGGTGATATTGTGTATGTGGAAAAAGTTTTAGATCTTTGAGTTCATCTCATACAAAATGGGAGCAAAACCAAAAGTGTTGCGTTTATATTTTTGTTGAGTGTAGTTTTTGAAAAAAATAAAAAGGACCCTTACTTTATTGACATCCCTCGTATACAACTAATCTGTTGTCATTTATAGGTTGCTATTGAGTGGACTGAATAGATCCGGAAGCTTGCTATTGTCAGTGTGAGTTAATCGTAAAACTTTATATCATTAAAATATTCACTACAATCAATAATATTGAGTCAGTGGATGCAGATTAGAACAATGAATGATGTACTCACCAAATACTTCAAAAATGTAACGTGTATACCAGCTACATGCCAACTAACCAAGTTAGTTGGGATAGCAAGCTGTTGTAGAACCTCAGCAACACTCAAAAAATAACTTGCTGCCAGACTTTTAACACAAAGCAGAAAGTTTTACCATATTACACCCATTCTGGCATCACTTCATTGGCTTCCTGTTTCTGAGATCGGATTTTATGGTTTTGTTACTGGCCTATAAAATTGTTCACGGACTGGCACCTCTCTACATGGATGACCTGGTTGAGCCCTACGTACCAGCTTGGGCCTTGCGTTTGCAAGGTGCAGGACTTCTTTGTGTTCCTAGGGTGAATAAAAAGTCTGCGGGTTACAGAGCTTTTTCTTGTAGTGCCCCTGCTCTGTGGGATGATCTCCCTGCAGAAATAAGGCAGTCGGATTCTGTGGAGACTTTTAAGTTTAGTCTTAAGACCCACCTGTTTTCCCAGTCTTATCGTTAGTATATTATGTTTTTATGTGCTTTTTTAATTCTTTTTACTCTTTTATGTTTTTACTCTTTTATTATGCCTTTTGATCTTTTAATTTATTTTGTTCTGTTTTCGAATTGTGTTGTGTGAAGTGCCTTGAGGTGACCTTGTTGTGAACTGGCGCTATACAAATTAATATGATTTGATTTTTGTTTAAATTTCCTAATACAATGAAACCTAATTTAGAAAAAATAAAGCTTTTTTTGCATAATGTGTTCTTGACATTTTTATTCTAACTAGTGACAACAATTGGCTTAGCAACCCCTTGTAGAGCCTGGTTAAGGCTAGCTAGCTTGTATTTTTCATGATTATGTCTGTCTTACACTTGATTTAAGAATAATTTGCCTGGATTTTGAACACTTGATGCTATATTACTAGATAATTCTATAAAATTAGGCTACATGACTCACTATTATCACGCTACTATTCACCACTGCTCATTTTATTGTCTGAAAAGTCAAGCATATGAATACAGCATGTGACTGGGCACTGATGCATATTGGTATGTCAAAGTTCACTTGAGTAAACTTCCAAATTTGTGGGAAATTTTCTTTCATGTAAATGAAAATAAAATTAAATAGTTTTTCGTAGAATATCCCAAAAAATTGAAATTAACAGATAAAGTACTGAAATTTCAATGCAAGAAATAAAAGAAAATGATTAAGGGCTACTTAATTAGCAGTATAATGTATTTTAAAAGCATGCTTTTATTGAAATCTTGCAATTTAAAATGTAGGTTGTGCCCTCGTTTATCGCTGTGAACTTGAGGTTGAGTCTCTTGTGTCACGTCATGCTCCTCGACCATCTCCATTGTTATGAAGAACACTAAGACGACACTGTGCTAACAGAGCCAACAAGATGTCATCCACCCTGACAAGACAGTGTGTTTCTATCAAATGCAGTCAGTGCCAAGGCTTTCACATGGACCAGGCAGTATTATGATCTCCAAGTTGTCCTGTACAATGTATATGTGTTATTTCACCCAGTGGATTTGCAGTGAGTTCATGCAGCTCCTCTTATAGCAATCGCCAGGTCATACATCTTGTGGAGTAAATTTAAAACCCCAGACCTCTGCCCCATTCATTGAAGACAAAAAGGGGGACACAAATTGGTGTGAAAACACTGTGTAAAAAGAAAAGCTTACATTAAGCTCAAGGGGACTCAAGGGACCCGGGCCAATCGTTGTACTCGAAGAGGAATGGCGGTGTAGCTGGGGAGCGGGTACTAGTAGATAAATCACTGCCATCATGCAGATTTAGTGTGTTGGAGTGGAAAGATAAATCCCTAAAAAAGGTACATGTCAGAACCAGCAGTGTGAGGCCACACAGCGAAGCCGGGTCAGTAATTGAACTTTGCTATAATTATCCTGAGGAGATAATATTAACTTATAGTCCTCGCGTGAGAAAGTAGCCGCTGCATAATTCATTTGTCGGATAACGCGATGGTGCCGGATGGCGCTTTCTCTCTCACTGTCCTTCTTTCTCGCTTGCTCTCCCTTCGCCTGCATTGTGTTACTGAAATATGACGGCTCCATTTTTATCCTGTCACAATGACAACTGATGGGCTTATTTTCCTGTCGCCCTGGGGGATGATGAAATAGTAAGCAAACATTCTTTCTCAGGAGGAGAAGGGTGCTCCATCATAGCGACTGGGGCCGCCACCGCTGCTTGTGTTGCGCGGCAATAACAGGAGGTTATGGGACACAATACACTTGGCCTCCTCCTCTTGATACAGAGGGCCCGGGTAGGACAATGTCTCGTCTCTTGAGTTCCTTTAGTGTCTAGATGGCATTTCGTAACACAGCCTTCAGTGCTGGCTGAGTGAAGTTTATTTTTGTGCATCTGGACGAACAATGTTTGTGATACAGTGACAACTTTCTTGTTTTACCACTTAGAGCCTCTTCGATATCAAAAGAAAAAGTGTCAGAAGTTTACCAAAAGTGTTACATCACATCTACATGAGCCTTCTATTTCACAGTCTTCTTGTAAATTAGCCAAGTGTCGAATTCCCATGTTAAAACTAATGTCAAGACAGAGGCGAGCTGGTTTATAGAGAGGAATCTTGTAAAAAATCTGACACCCAAAGGCCTATTATTTACACGAGGTGCTTCTTCTCCCTCAGCCACTGCAAAAGAAGGTATCACAGCAAGTTTGCGACATTTGTAGTAGGTTCAATTCAGTTTTTCAATTTATTTAATTTATATAGCTGAAATCACAACAAAGTTGCCTCAAATGGTAAATGGACTGCATTTATATAGCACTTTGCCATCTGCATCAGACATTCAAAGCGCTTTACACATCAATGCCTCACATTCACCCCAATGTCAGGCTGCTGCCATGCAAGGCACCCACTACACACCTCAAGGCGCGTCACACTATTAAAATCTAACTTTACCAACCCCTAGAGCAAGGACACAGGTGACAGTGGTAAGGAAAAACTCCCTCTGATGATTTGAGGAAGAAACCTCAAGCAGACCAGACAATGGGGTGACTCTCTGCTTGGGCCATGTTACCGACACAATTGACAATATGAAAACAAGAAATTTTGGGAGTCTATGGAGGTGCGCAAGACACCCACTCCCATCTCTAGATGGAGCTGCATCTTAAACAGAAAGCAGCAGTGCTAACCACTAAGCCACCGTATTACTCTAGATTTCACTATACTTCAGTAATTCCCCTTTGTAGTTTTTTTTTACTATTATGCACGTGTTGCATATCAAAATGTTCACAACAATCTAATTTCTTTTTTTTTTCTCATTTTCATTTATTTATATGAATGAAATCACAACAGGGTTGCCTCAAGGCACTTCACACAAGTAAGGTCTAACCTTACCAACCCCCAGAGCAACAGTGGTAAGGAAAAACTCCCTCTGAGGAAGAAACCTCAAGCAGACCAGACTCAAACCCTCTGCTTGGGCCATGCTACAGACACAAATGACAAAACAATTCTTAAAACAAACATACAAGAAATGTTGCCGGTGCACAGGACGGTTTCTGGAACAGATACCACACCCATCTCTGGATGGAGCTGCACCTCAAAACAGATAGAAAATAAAAAGAAAAGCAGAATCAAGCATCAGAAAGACACCAAATACACTATAATTCATCATCATTAAGCAACAAGAAAACATAAGAAATACTAAGGTGATCGCCGGCCACTAGCCCTAAGCTTCACGAAAAGACCCAGACTTTAGATAAATTTGATGCCCCGGCCCGCTCTGTTTACTAATAAAATTAATTTAAAAGGGTAGAAAGCATAGTACCATACTTTGCCAGTATGCTAGCCATATGAAAGTGAAAATAAGTGTGTCTTATGTCTGGACTTGCAAGTCTCTACAGAATCTGACTGTTTTATTGGTTGAAATAACACCAGTGCTTGACTTTTGCCAACTAAAAATGTCCCATTGGTCTAATTTGAATAGCGAGTGATGTTAAGGGGTAGAGGGGCGATGAGGGTGCAGGCACCGGAGGGAGCTGACAACCATCACTTCTTATTTTCCCCTCCAGTTTGTAAACCAAATGTATGAAGCCGTAGCAGCAAGAATGATACGAGCCTTCCTCCAACCTTACTGATGCTACTCTGAAGTAAACACCGCCAGATCCCAGTTTATCTCCGTGCTCTCAGGATTTAAACAAACAGCTACAACCGGCATTGTACCCGCCTTCATTGCTAATACTCCAAAGCATTATTTTTGTATTATAAATGCTCTAATCCTGATTACTCCATTTTCCCCCCATGTGCTAGAACACCCACCGCGGTGTCTTGTCAGGTTGAAGCCGGCAGGGGCTTTTGTCTCCACGCTGTAAAGAGAAATGACAGTGTAATGTGATTTACAGGCAATTGCTTCGGCTCAATTAAATTAAGTCCCTCAATAATCCGTGATGAATGCACACCTACGCCAGTCATTAGGACTCAAGACAAAATGCGGGCTTATCGTATCGCAGCGCCACAGAGGGAACACACCCTTTGCTAGATGTGCTGATTCATTTAGTCATTTGTGTCACACTGTGTAATGCATCCTGCGCGTATCGCCGCTTAATGACTTGTGAGCCTCTTCCACATCCAAAACTGACTGGGAGGCAAAACCGTCAATGCACACAGGATGACAAAAGTGATATCAATTCATTGGATATACATTTAAATTTTGTATTTTTGTAATTCAATTAACATAAAGAAGTCTGAAATTTTGAAAAAAATGTGTGGGGGGGGGGGGGATGATAAATGTAGGTGGCAAAGGAGTTTGGCATCTTTCTCTTTTCTTGTGGATGAACTGGAGACAAGCTGCTTTCATAATGGCACACGGGAGAAACGGGGCAGTCGGTGAATGCTTGGCCACTACATTTTGATTGACAGTGTCATATTTGTAAGAGGGTTATGAACCACAAAACAAGGGTAAAGGGAAATTGACCCAGCAGTTGACGGGTGACTGATACATCGAGCTGGTGGTCTTTAATCTTGCTGCTGAGCTTACATGAAGCTTATATAACAAATTACAATGCCTACAGGGTAATACATCACCTGATGGATCTCCTGCTTTTCTCTCTTCTCTCCTTCTCCTTTTCTGTCTGCCAGAGACCTGGTGGATTCACTGGAATCTGGGCTACAGCTTCTGTGTTCTCTGAATGCGATCAAGATGGATGAACTGTCAGCAAAACACTAAACCCTAAATGTAAAGGGAGCAGTTCAAGAAGTGCAAGAACTCATTAAAAGTGTTTGATATTGTTAAAACAGTAAAAGGTCAGTGTTAATTAAAAAGCTAAATAATGAACACATTTTACCATATGTTGATCATTCCTATTCCCATCTTATAATATTTCTCCCGGTTATTTTCTCTTTTCTAGTTCTGTAAATTAAACCAGATTAGACAGTAACTAAATCTGGTTTAACTAATCTGGCTAACTAAAGTAGCGTGAGATTGATAGACGGATCGGTGCAGCATCTGCAGTGATGCGGTCGCTGTATCGGACCATCGTGGTGAAGAGAGAGCTGAGTAGGGGGGCAAAGCTCTTGATTTACCGATCGATCTACGTTCCGATCCTCACCTATGCTCATGAGATTTGGCTCATGACCAAAAGAACGAGATCGCGAGTACAAGCAGCCGAGATGAGTTTCCTCCACAGGGTGGCTGGGCGCTCCCTTAGAGATAGGGTGAGGAGCTCGGTCACTCGGGAGGAGCTCGGAGTCGAGCCACTGCTCCTCCACATCGAAAGGAGTCAGTTGAGGTGGCTCAGCCATCTTTTCCGGATGCCCCCTGGATGTCTCGCTGGAGAGGTGTTCCGGGCACGTCCCATTGGGAGGAGGCCCCAGGGAAGACCCAGGACACGCTGGAGGGACTACATCTCTCGGCCGGCTTGGGAACGCCTTGGGGTTCCCCCGGAGGAGCTGGAGGAGGTGTGTGTGGATCGGGAGGTCTGGGCGGCTTTGCTTGAGCTGCTGCCCCCGCGACCCGACTCCAGATAAAGAGGAAGAAAATGGATGGATGGATAGACAATAACTATTGATTTCATTGTATGACTTGTGTGTGACTTCATTGTAAAGTCATCTGTACCAATCAATCACAATTATTTTTCTATTTAATAGATCCTCCTGACAACCAGGACATAGCCTAGACTGTAGACAGGTATTTTGCAAACACTCAAACACTGTAAACACACACATTATATATTTCTGTGTAGGCTCTCAGTTCTCCAGGTGGTTTCCATAGTAGAGAAGCTTGAATCTTCGACTGGATTGGGTTGCTTGACGCGAGGACATTTCCCTTCAAATCACAGAAGCTTCCTCAGCTAAAATTCTGATGTGTGCCATTATTACGGTCAACTTGTAATAATTGTGGATTATTGTATTTTGTCTGAGGTGACTGTGTGAGAAGAAATTTTGTTGCACTTGTTGTAATGACAATCTATCTATCTATCTATCTATCTATCTAAATGATGTTTCCTGCAGATTTCACAGATGTGTGTCAAAACGGGCAAGACACCTATGCTCCCTGAAGTGAAGCAAAAAAGGTTATTTTTTGAATTCTCATGACTGGTTGCTTTTATCTGCCTGTTCTTTTACATTCAGTTTTTGCTGTGTGTACAAGCAGAGGTATATAACCTGCTTATCCAAGGTGTCTCTGAATCATGTGTTGTATAAATAGCAGGATAAAGGTGCTTTACTTTTGACCAGGATTTTGGTAGTGTACACATTGCATTCTGCAATGATAGTAATGTTCCAGATCTGCCTGAAAACACCTCATTTTAAGACCAACATACCCTTGGGCACACAAAAGGCAACAAGTGCACCTTGGATGTTGTGCGTGAACATGACAACTGCATCAGTTGGAAACTAGACTCTTTGTGTTTCATGCTATTTTCTGTTCACTTTGATATATTGTTCTGTCTTGTAAATATTGCTTTACCTTTTCTTCTTATATCAGCTTTTCTGATACAAAAAGCTGTCCTTTATCTGCCTATCTTAAATACTGAGTTGTATTGAGAACTGAAGTGTGCACCTACATTGAGTTCCAGACTGTACATTATCCATTACATCAGGTCCCAACACCATCATTTCCTTCTTGAATCCCTAGCATCAGACTCTGAGATGTATTCTCTCGATAAGAGAGACCCCGTCTACCTTCAACCATGACATGGCTGCACCTGGCGTATGATAAAATGTATGACTTTTCCGATAAGCCTGCAAGTAGAACAACACTGTCCAGGTGCAGATTATTGTTGAGGAATAAGCCCCGTTTTGGTATGCAGAAGGAGGCAGATCCTTCCGATAGCTCTACAAAAGGATCCAACTTCTATGCCCCGGCTTTAGATGTATTCTGCTGTACTGATCTCTTTAGACTAGTATAAGGTCAGAGGTCATCATAAGCCCTCACTGAACTCTGCTAGAGGTATACTGTCAAGATAAAGGTTTTTTTTTTAATCACTGTTAATGTGGTTTTCTCAAATATCACAAATGCCTTCTTGTCTTGTAAAAACCGCAGAGAGCTCAGCATATAAGATTTACAGTTATTTTACTGTGAAGAAGATAGTGTACAAGTCAGAGTTGTAACTCTGTAATCAACTTATTGCTAAGCACAAGGTGTAGAAGTTATGGAGACTATAAAGGTACAGTGTGCAGGATTTAGGGGTGTTCATTAGCCAAAATGTAATACAGCATTTGTGACTATCTGTATTAATATAGTATTAATTAATAAGTATTAATATATAATTACCTCCAAGAATGAATTGATGTGTCTATATCACCTCAAATTGAACTCATTACATCAAAATGGGATCAGACCCCCTTGTAGAGACCGCCATTTTGCACAACCATGTTGATACAGTAGCCCAAAAGGGACATACAGTACTGTGGAAACGGTTTAGGCATCCCAGAGTTCTACTAAAAGTAGTGTTTGACCCCCCACCCCATTCAACACAAAATCAGTTCCAACAAAAGTAAATGTGTGAGCTTTATTTTATGATTCCATAGTAACACTAAAAACAACAACAATAATAATAATAATAACAATAACAACAATTTCTTTGTAAGTGTACTAGCAAGTGGAATACCACACAAATACAGTTGCAAATGATCATGTAATATTAAAATGATTGTAAAATACAATTACCATACTTTCTGCGCTGAAAAAAATTGGACTGAAACCAAGTGCACTAATCACTTGTCCACCACCTCGGCACTGAGTTTTAAGTCCGGCTGCCCTTGTTTTCACTCGGAGTCACCACAGCAGATCTTGGATCATTAGCTCATGAATGTGTTCATTATAAAACAACCATCGATGCATCTTTTTTCTAAACAGAATTTCTTTTGTCTCCCTGTCTGACAAATTTCATTATTTTTTAATAATCCATAGTAGGCAGAGGTGTGGCCAAGTGGATAGTTCACTTGGTTTCAATGCAAAAGGTTCCCGGTTGAAACCCCACCCCTGCCCCATTTCTCCATGTAATGTGGAGGTCCATCAGGAAGGGCATCCAGTGTAGAATTTGTGCCAAATCAACATGGAGATCCAAATTGCATCTGTTGTGGCAACCTTGAGTAAAAACAAGGGGAACAGCTGAAAAGGTTTATTTTTTATGAATAAAGACAGTAAAATTCAATGAAAATATTCAGTTGATGATTGCTAGTAAATGTTACTTGAGCTATTCTTTTAGATAAACTAATATATGCAAGTAAAATTTACTTAAGAATTCTCCTTGTAAAATTTACTTGGAATTTCTGAGTGAAAAAAACTTGCCTAGGTTTATTCAAGTAAATATCACTCCAAATTTTTTTCAGTGTGTCGCTTTTTCTTTCAAATAGTTTTTGAAGTCCTCCGACTTACATACCAAAAAATTGCACGTAAAAAGAATCCAGTTTTCATATTGATTATCATTAAAGATGAAATTCATCACATATTTAATTTATTTATAAATATTTATCAGCTTTTTATTGCACATACACTGCCTTTTGCATTTTACAGCATGGCCAAAAGACTGAAGAAAAAAATGGTTCTCCTCTACACTGTGTACACGTTAAAATCACCAGTGTAAAACTAACATTGACAGTGTTAAATTAACACTGCTATTGTACATGTGGTCCTAATCCGGTAAGAGTGGGACCATATGTTCATGTTTGTAAGTTAGAGTTGATTTAACTTTCAAACTTAAGTTCAAACAACTTAATTCATTCAGGTTTTTTACAAATTGTAACACTTTTTAAAGTTGGTTCAAACGTTGTCTTTTTTCAGTGTAGCTGTGGTTTGCATTAAACCAAAAAAAAAAACATTTTGCACTCTAGGGAATGTTTCCTGAAAATGCAACCCAAGGAAATCGCCCACATCAAAAGCAATTTCAATGCAGGTTCAACCAGATAATGCCATTGCTAGGCCCATCAAATTCTTCATGGTAAATATCTGGCACTGTGACTCTATAAATATGGATTCACAGAAGTACAGTTCAAGTTTAACATGGAATTGCTGGTCCTTAAAATTCCTCAAAGATTTGATTGGGCAATTTTTAAAGTAAGAAGTGTATCTTCCACCAAGTCAACTCAAGTCTCGGAACAGGCACTTCTGCCGTGCGTTGCTGCATTGGCAACACCACAAAACCATCTTGAGTCCTGGATGGGAACCACCCACTCAATCAACCAGTCCATTTCCACATCTCTAAAATAATCATCTGTGTGCTGGAGTCAGGTGAAGTATCTTCCACCTGGATATTAATTTATTTATTTTGCAGTCAACTCTGAGATGGTCAGGTGGAAAATGTTTGATAAGATGGAATGATCCTGTGTCATGATGTCAGCATATAAACCAGAATTGATGGATGGGTCCATATGCCAATAAATATATAACTCCATATTCTATATTTACTTGCTTCAAATGATTTTTTAATTGATTTGAACAAGGTAATTTTCAAAAAGAACATTTCTCTGAAATAAGCTGTGAAAAATGTGAATAAGGAGATTTGATTGAGCCGTGCTCTGGTAATTGTCACATTATCTGATCATTTTCCCATTTCCCCGTGGTCATATGAGGTGGTATGTTGTGTAACAATAATATTTTGTCTGCAGACAAAGCCTCGCATCTCTTGAAACCAAATCTTTCTCCCACCCAAGCGCACGGCCGGCTGGGACCATCTCCTTTACCCCTGTCTCTCAACAGCTTTTCAGAGGTCTAAGTATAAAATAGCGAGGTGCACTAACAGTATCTGTCCATTGCAGGATACATATAGAGCGTATGTGGGGAGACTCAGGGAAGAACGTGCATCAATCTGTCACTTGCTTCCCTCGAGGCGATAAGAGAAATTCCAACAGAGAGATAATGCTGGACATTCAGCTTAATTCCAAAGGAAGAACTTTTCATCAGTGGGTCACATATTAGCTTTCAGGAAAAACGGACTGCTCCAAGTTTCTTTTTTTCTCCCCCAATGCTTGCATTGAAGTTGAAATCACATTGTGAACCCACGCTCCTACAAATCCAAAGGAGACATATATTTCTGACAACTGCCCTTATATATTTGTTTATTTATTTTTTTCAATATTTGCTTTTGCCATGTTTCCTCTCGTGAAATAAACTAGTTAGACAGCGTACTGACTTTAACCTTCTAAGGTCACTGTGGATCTCCTGTCTGTTGGGGAAAAACATGACAAACACTGTAAGAAATTTTGAGGTCAAACAAATTCTCATGCATGCTTGAGCTGTTCCCGTCCGTGTTTTGTCGCTACACCTAAGAGAGCAGAAGGTGTTCCAAGTGTGATTTTAAAAGATGAACTGTTTTCTGACTGAGGTTCAGTTCCACGTGTGTGCTTTAGGCTACCTGTCTGCATCACATGACCTCATCATCTCCACCGTCCCATTCCATCCAGTGGTCAACTTGACAGTATGTCATCTCACCAATAATGTAAAATGTGCTGGCAATTTGTCCCTGAATAATTGATATATATCCTTAAAAAATAATCAAGATCCATTCATAACTCTGAGTTCAAGATGACTCTTCCTATAACATTCTTCTCGGTCAGGGATCCAGAATATGTTCCACATCAACTCAAAAATTATAGTAATTAACTTCAACTTCAACTTTTTTTTCTTATATAGCATCAAATCACAACAAACAGTTGCCCCAAGGCGCTCCATATTGTAAGGCAAGGCCATACAATAATTATGAAAAACCCCAACGGTCAAAACGACCCCCTATGAGCAAGCACTTGGCCACAGTGGGAAGGAAAAACTCCCTTTTAACAGGAAGAAACCTCCAGCAGAACCAGGCTCAGGGAGGGGCAGTCTTCTGCTGAGACTGGTTGGGGCTGAGGAAAAGAACCAGAAAAAAGACATGACGAGAAGGGGGGCAGAGATCGATCACTAATGATTAAATGCAGAGTGATGCATATGGAGCAAAAAGAGAAAGAAACAGTGCATCATGGGAACCCCCCCACAGTCTACGTCTAAGGCAACATAACCAAGGGATGGTCCAGGGTCACCCGATCCAGCCCTAACTATAAGCCTTAGCGAAAAGGAAAGTTTTAAGCCTAATCTTAAAAGTAGAGAGGGTATCTGTCTCCCTGATCTGAATTGGGAGCTGGTTCCACAGGAGAGGAGCCTGAAAGCTGAAGGCTCTGCCTCCCATTCTACTCTTACAAACCCTAGGAACTACAAGTAAGCCCGCAGTCTGAGAGCGAAGCGCTCTAATGGGGTAATATAGTACTACGAGGTCCCTAAGATAAGATGGGATCTGATTATTCAAAACCTTATAAGTAAGAAGAAGAATTTTAAATTCTATTCTAGAATTAACAGGAAGCCAATGAAGAGAGGCCAACACGGGTGAGATATGCTCTCTCCTGCTAGTCCCCGTCAGTACTCTAGCTGCAGCATTCTGAACCAACTGAAGGCTTTTTAGGGAACTTTTAGGACAACCTGATAATAATGAATTACAATAGTCCAGCCTAGAGGAAATAAATGCATGAATTAGTTTTTCAGCATCACTCTGAGACAAGACCTTTCTGATTTTAGAGATATTGCGTAAATGCAAAAAGGCAGTCCTACATATTTGTTTAATATGCGCTTTGAATGACATATCCTGATCAAAAATGACTCCAAGATTTCTCACAGTATTACTAGAGATCAGGGAAATGCCATCCAGAGTAACGATCTGGTTAGACACCATGCTTCTAAGATTTGTGGGGCCAAGTACAATAACTTCAGTTTTATCTGAGTTTAAAAGCAGGAAATTAGAGGTCATCTATGTCTTTATGTCTGTAAGACAATCCTGCAGTTTAGCTAATTGGTGTGTATCCTCTGGCTTCATGGATAAATAAAGCTGGGTATCATCTGCGTAACAATGAAAATTTAAGCAATGCCGTCTAATAATACTGCCTAAGGGAAGCATGTATAAAGTGAATAAAATTGGTCCTAGCACAGAACCTTGTGGAACTCCATAATTAACTTTAGTCTGTGAAGAAGATTCCCCATTTACATGAACAAACTGTAATCTATTAGACAAATATGATTTCAAACCACCGCAGCGCAGTGCCTTTAATACCTATGACATGCTCTAATCTCTGTAATAAAATTTTATGGTCAACAGTATCAAAAGCAGCACTGAGGTCCAACAGAACAAGCACAGAGATAAGTCCACTGTCCGAAGCCATAAGAAGATCATTTGTAACCTTCACTAATGCTGTTTCTGTACTATGATGAATTCTAAAACCTGACTGAAACTCTTCAAATAGACCATTCCTCTGCAGGTGATCAGTTAGCTGTTTTACAACTACCCTCTCAAGAATCTTTGAGAGAAAAGGAAGGTTGGAGATTGGCCTATAATTAGCTAAGATAGCTGGGTCAAGTGATGGCTTTTTAAGTAATGGTTTAATTACTGCCACCTTAAAGGCCTGTGGTACATAACCAACTAACAAAGATAGATTGATCATATTTAAGATTGAAGCATTAAATAATGGTAGGACTTCCTTGAGCAGCCTGGCAGGAATGGGGTCTAATAAACATGTTGATGGCTTAGATGAAGTAACTAATGAAAATAACTCAGACAGAACAATCGGAGAGAAAGAGTCTAACCAAATACCGGCATCACTGAAAGCAGCCAAAGATAACGATACATCTTTGGGATGGTTATGAGTAATTTTTTCTCTAATAATCAAAATTTTGTTAGCAAAGAAAGTCATGAAGTCATTACTAGTTAAAGTTAATGGAATACTCAGCTCAATAGAGCTCTGACTCTTTGTCAGCCTGGCTACAGTGCTGAAAAGAAACCTGGGGTTGTTCTTATTTTCTTCAATTAGTGATGAGTAGAAATATGTCCTAGCTTTACGGAGGGCTTTTTTATAGATCAACAAACTCTTTTTCCAGGCTAAGTGAAGATCTTCTAAATTAGTGAGACGCCATTTCCTCTCCAACTTACGGGTTATCTGCTTTAAGCTACGAGTTTGTGAGTTATACCACGGAGTCAGACACTTCTGATTTAAAGCTCTCTTTTTCAGAGGAGCTACAGCATCCAAAGTTGTCTTCAATGAGGATGTAAAACTATTGACAAGATACTCTAACTCCCTTACAGAGTTTAGGTAGCTACTCTGCTCTGTGTTGGTATATGACATTAGAGAACATAAAGAAGGAATCATATCCTTAAACCTAGTTACAGCGCTTTCTGAAAGACTTCTAGTGTAATGAAACTTATTCCCCACTGCAGGGTAGTCCATCAGGGTAAATGTAAATGTTATTAAAAAATGATCAGACAGAAGGGAGTTTTCAGGGAATACTGTTAAGTCTTCTATTTCCATACCATAAGTCAGAACAAGATCTAAAATATGATTAAAGTGGTGGGTGGACTCATTTACTTTTTGAGCAAAGCCGATAGAGTCTAATAATAGATTAAATGCAGTGTTGAGGCTGTCATTCTCAGCATCTGTGTGGATGTTAAAATCGCCCACTATAATTATCTTATCTGAGCTAAGCACTAAGTCAGACAAAAGGTCTGAAAATTCACAAAGAAACTCACAGTAACGACCAGGTGGACGATAGATAATAACAAATAAAACTGGTTTTTGGGACTTCCAATTTGGATGGACAAGACTAAGAGACAAGCTTTCAAATGAATTAAAGCTCTGTCTAGATTTTTGATTAATTAATAAGCTGGAATGGAAGATTGCTGCTAATCCTCCGCCCCGGCCCGTGCTACGAGCATTCTGACAGTTAGTGTGACTCGGGGGTGTTGACTCATTTAAACTAACATATTCATCCTGCTGTAACCAGGTTTCTGTTAGGCAGAATAAATCAATACGTTGATCAATTATTATATCATTTACCAACAGGGACTTAGAAGAGAGAGACCTAATGTTTAATAGACCACATTTAACTGTTTTAGTCTGTGGTGCAATTGAAGGTGCTATATTATTTTTTCTTTTTGAATTTTTATGCTTAAATAGATTTTTGCTGGTTTTTGGTGGTCTGGGAGCAGGCACCGTCTCTACGGGGATGGGGTAATGAGGGGATGGCAGGGGGAGAGAAGCTGCAGAGAGGTGTATAAGACCACAGCTCTGCCTCCTGGTCCCAACGCTAGACAGTCACAGTTTGAAGGATCCAAAAAAATTGGCCAGATTTCTAGAAATGAGAGCTGCTCCCTCTAAAGTGGGATGGATGCCGTCTCTCCTAACAAGACCAGGTTTTCCCCAGAAGCTTTGCCAATTATCAATGAAGCCCACCTCATTTTTTGGACACCACTCAGACAGCCAGCAATTCAAGGAGAACATGCGGCTAAACATGTCACTCCCGGTCTGATTGGGGAGGGGCCCAGAGAAAACAACAGAGTCCGACATTGTTTTTGCAAAGTTACACACCGATTTAATGTTAATTTTAGTGACCTCCGATTGGCGTAACCGAGTGTCATTACTGCCGACGTGAATTACAATCTTACCAAATTTACGCTTAGCCTTAGCCAGCAATTTCAAATGTCCTTCGATGTCGCCTGCTCTGGCCCCCGGAAGACAATTGACAATGGTTGCTGGTGTCGCTAACTTCACATTTCTCAAAACAGAGTCGCCAATAACCAGAGTTTGATCCTCGGCGAGTGTATCGTCGAGTGGGGAAAAACGGTTAGAGATGTGAACGGGTTGACGGTGTACACGGGGCTTCTGTTTAGGGCTACGCTTCCTCCTCACAGTCACCCAGTCAGCCTGCTTTCCCGACTGCCCGGGATCTGCCAGGGGGGAACTAACGGCGGCTAAGCTACCTTGGTCCGCACCAACTACAGGGGCCTGGCTAGCTGTAGAATTTTCCACGGTGCGGAGCCGAGCCTCCAATTCGCCCAGCCTGGCCTCCAAAGCTACGAATAAGCTGCACTTATTACAAGTACCGTTACTGCTAAAGGAGGCCGAGGAATAACTAAACATTTCACACCCAGAGCAGAAAAGTACGGGAGAGACAGGAGAAGCCGCCATGCTAAACCGGCTAAGAGCTAGTAGCTGCGCTAAGCTAGCGGATTCCCAAAAACACACAAAGTGAATATTGTGCAAATAATCCAGAGGTGATTCAGCAGAAGGAGTGCCCCAATCAAGGCACCAAACAGGCCATGAAGCAGCACAGGCAACGCACGACAACAGCGAACGCACGACAACGGTGCTAAAATAAAATAAAAATAAAATAAAAAAATAAAAACGAAAGCGTTAGCAAGCTAGTTAGCTTGCCAACGCTAATGAAAGTTAGCTGATAAAAGTGCTCCGTCGCGATGTTTCGACCGTTAGAGGTCTTCCTTAGGCGTTGGAGCACAGTAAAAGTTAAAAAAAAAAATATAAATAAATAAATAAATAAAAGGTAAAAAAGTCTTGAAAAAGACTGTTAGTTCAAGTCCAAAGCAGCAGGTAGCAGTCTCTGTGTAAACAGTCCCAACAGAGAGCCAAAATTCTGATCAGTTAGTACAGTACATCAAAGGACATCACAAAATGTTATCAAAGTTGAATTTGAAAAAAGTTGAATATTCATAAAGTTTTGAAAGAAATTTTCCTGAATGCTTAAAACCTCTTCTGGATCATGGATCCAAAATACAGTACATCCAGAAAGTATTCACAGTGCTTCCCTTTTTCCACATTTCATTATGTTACAGC